>NC_061515.1:5045000-5345000 GCF_022379125.1 Scophthalmus maximus
CCTAATTGCTCATCTTTTATTGATAGAAGTAACATGTTACATTTGGCTCCAGCAGACCCGTACCCACTGGAGGAGGCATGGCACTGTTCAAGAGAGGGAACGTGATACTTAGGAAAATTTCGGATGTCAATTACTTTTTTGCCGTAAATGTTGCGCGACTACTTCCCCTGAACGCTTCCCCTCTCATCTTCCTCACGTCTCAAATGATGTGCCGGGGGGGGGGGGGGGGGGGGGAATAAAAAAAATATCCAAATGAAAAACTGAAAACACAACACATGGACACATTTTCATTAACGATCCCTCTTCAGCCGTACATCCCCACCGTGGCGCCTCAACCAAATGTAATTACTCAGCACAACACAAATATTACATAGTGATTAAGCACACTTAACACAAAGCTGATAACAGCAGCGGCGCGCGGTTATCGAAAGCTTTGGGTCCAATCGGAATTTCGCGAAAGATAAAAGAAAAATACTAGTTTGTCATGCCGCTGCAACATTGAAAAATGAGAATAAAAATTCTTTACTTGGGGGGGGGGGGGGGGGTTCTATGGCAGTCAGGACTAAGACATGCTTGTCAGCCCGGTCCCAGAGGGCTGCTTTCTATCTGTTTCAGACGGGATTTTCTCAGACTTTTTTATTTTTTTGGGGGGGGGGGGGGGGTCCCATGACTTGCTGCTGTTTTTATGTGCTGCAAGGCAGCAACAAAGCACATCTGGCTGCTTTAATGATATGATTTCCCATCATACTAAGCCACCTCCATTATGACCTCCCACAGAGACAAGCTGGCTGCACTTAAGCATTAGGTGTAGGTGTGTGTGTGCGTGTGTGTGTGTGTGTGTGTGCGTGTGTGTCTGTCAGTCTGACTGTCTGTGTTTACGGTTGACAGTGTGTGTGTGTGTGTGTGTGTGTGTGTGTGTGTGTGTGTGTGTGTGTGTGTGTGCGTGACGCAGCAGCAGCGTGTGCCCTAAGGGCAGCTTTTGTTGAGAATGCCCCGGAAAGAATCAGAGAAAAAGAAAGAAAGAAAGAAAAAAGGAGACAAGGACGGGCATTAACGCCGCGGTGTGAAATATATCCTTATATATGGGAACAGGAATCGCTTCACACACACACACACACACACACACACACGCGGCTTAAGCCTCGCTAATACCACCTTCCATCTGATTATATTAGTTTATTCACTGATAATCAATACTAAATAAATAAATAAATAAGCCTCTCATGCTGATCTCAGAAATGTTTTGGTGATGGGAGCGTAACAAATGTGCTTTCGTGCACAACGCTCGAGAATTACAGAACTACATTTTGTGAGGGTAGTAAACGTAACCAATGTACTGTGCCTGGGGAAACTGATACCACGCATGCACACACACACACACACACACACACCAGGAGCACTTGTGGTGACTCGAAGCATTAGCGGAGCAAGCTGAGCATGTCTGACCTTTGACTGGCTCAAATCCCAGATGTAAATTCAACTATTAGTTTCAGAGGGTGGCGCAGGAGCAAAAGTGGCCATCGACGAGGTCGATCGATGCCACCTGCTAACGACACCGCCACTCCAATTAGCGCAACCTCCAGCCGAGTCTCCCACACACACACACACACACACACACACACACACACACACACACACACACACACACACACACACACACACACACACACACACACACACACACACACACACACACACACACACACAACAATGGGATCGCCTATAGGACGGATGCAGCCCGACTGAAGGGGGTGACATAAAACAGGCTGCGCTGGATCAATACGTGTTCCTGTGCTCTGTCTGATATCCCTTCTTTTGATGAGGAGAAGTGAACAGGTATGACAAGTCAGAAGTGAAAAACGTCTTGGAGCCGCGCTGTCGGAGGGTTGTTTTGCGTTGCTCCTGTGGGGGAACAGAGAGGGGATCTGAAGGCCGGGCCGTGCTAAAGAGGATGACTAACGCGGCGTGGTCACCGCCGCATTCGTTCAAGTTATTCATTCCAGGAAAACTAACACCGGTCAGCGCTGAGCTACAAGCACACACACACACACACACACACACACACACACACTCTCTCTTCACCTCCGTCTCTCTATTACACACACACACACACACACACACACACACACACACACTGTGTTTTTCATCAAATTCTAACACGAACTTCTCAGAAGCTGCGGAGCCTTTTAAGCCATCGGAAGTTACAAGGCGCTCCAACTTTTGCTGAAAATCTACTTTTCATCAGAACGAGACTGTTCTGATTCTCAGGGAGGAGGGTGTTACTCAAATCTGGCAATATCCAAAGTAAAACACACACACACACACACACACACACACACACCTAGAGGCCATACACTCCTCAGGACGCCGGTGTAGACAGAGGATGGGGGGGGGGGGGGGTTTGGGGGGGCACGTAAATCTCAGCACGCCGATTATTTCGAGGGCAGAATATCACATAACAGCATCGTCAAGTTAGAGCACACAAAGGTCTCTGTGTAATCTTAGCCACCCCGGGCATGCAAAATCATTAATCCCCGGGCACTGTGATTCTCCAGCTCGGGAGAAACGGGAGGCCTTCAGCGAGGTGGCCACAGCACAGTGCCGAGCCCGGCTGGGGAGGGCCGCTCGGCCAAAGTGCGCGGAGACGCGTGTTATGATATGTCGGTGATTTACTAGCGGCGCCGCAGCACATGCAAAAGTCTAAAAACTTCAACAGAACGTCGAGATTTTAAAAAAGTGTCCCTGGGATTACTCCGGAGTGCCGATATATCAAGTGGTCGGAGCAGGCCTGAGCCGTGTCGTCAATATAGAAATAAATAAATCTCTTGAAACAGTTTAGAAAAAAATAACGCCCCCCCCCCGTCCCCCCCGTCACATTCCAGCGGAAAACAAAGAGGAAACTTTAAGAACACGCACGTCTTTGACTGAGGAATAAAGCGCTGGAGCTGAAACGATTCACGAGATAGCAAAGGAATTAGACAATTCAGGTTTTTGTTTTGTTTCTTAAACAGAGAACAGAGGAAAAGGCTGTGATGTGCTGTAGCCGGCCTGGCTTGCTTATTACAAGGTTATAAGAGCGGCGGTGGCGGGGGCTCGCCGGGGTCATTAACTGGCATTGTCTCCTGACGTGATTAGTCAGGTAGCAAAGTCCATTTGTCACCTGCACGGGCAAATTGAGTTGGTGCTGCACTAGGGGCTATGGGGACTGTATAATATCAACTTGATTACATCAAGGCAGCTGCGGACTTGACACCTTACTGAATTTGTCAGCATTAATCGTTAGGGCCTGTCAGAAATCCATCAGCTCCGCAGATAATTAGGGCTCTCTCTAATGAAGCCAACGGGAAGCAACCTTACCCCCACCCGCCCCCGCCCTTCTACACGCGCACACGCACACACACACACACACACACACACACACACACACACACACACACACACACACACACACACACACACACACACACACCGTCTTTCTTATAATTAACCGTCGGGCTCCACAAAAAATACGAGCGAGACTCTTATCTGCCCTTCTCCTCCTTCTTCCTTGTCTTCCCGTCTGTAAGACTTTCCTAAGCATGCCGGATGAAAGAGCGGGTCCCTCCATCCTGCCTGTCCTCCTGTCCTCATCACCTCTGAATGGAGTCATTTCACGATGAGGTGCAGGCTACAAGTGGAATAACACACGCGGGAGCATGCATCTGTGCGCAAAGAAATACATACCGTACACATACGTACGCACACACACACATACATACACACTGTATATTTATAATGTGAAATTCCAGTAAGTGGAACGAGTGCTACGTTTCTTTCATCTGTTGAAAATTACATCTGACATCTTGGCCACGTTATGTAAATCTTAACACAACGCTCACACACACACACACACAAATCACGAATCATGCTATTTGTGTGAGAGAGAAAAATAGTGATAATGTTTTCAAAATCTGTGTCTTGATGGAACTATAGTATTTGTTTTTAAAAAAATAAATCCGACGAATTAAGTAATTTAAGAGGAAAAAATCCGTATAATATTTACAGAAATTCTATTTTTGCCGAAAATGTCATATAAAACTATATGAAATTTAAAAAAATACCGTTAAATTTCCCCACAACTAAAGTTAAACTTAGTACGAAATCCTCAGTCTGTTCTGTCGCTATTCCTGGTGTAGTGTGGAATAGTTTAATGCAGGATGTGGCCTTGAAAAGACTCAAATAAAACAGATAATATTCTCTTAAAAAAAAAAGAAAAAAAAAAGGTACAAAGTGAGAAATAAAAAGGAAGGTCGTCCAGACAAGTCTGCTATTGTTTTAATTGTCGGACTTCTGATTTCCATGCCCAGTCCCACCGTGAGCAATTTCCTCTCTGAGCAGCAGCAGCACCACTGGGACGAAGCCACAGGTCAGTACCAGCATTAGGCTAACCTGGGGTGTGTGTGTGAGTGTGTGTGTGTGTGTGTGTGTGTGTGTGTGTGTGTGAGTGTGTGTGTGTGTGCGTGTGCGTGTGCGTGTGCGACTGTGTAGAGGAGGGCGTTATCTCCGACCGACTGTCATGTTCATGGTAGAATGGAAAATATTCCGTCTGCCAGGCTGTGATAGACCATTACAACCCGTGGCGAGTCAATGGATCAATGGGGTGGTGGTGTGTGTGTGTGTGTGTGTGTGTGTGTGTGTGTGTGTGTGTGTGTGTGTGTGTGTGTGTGTGTGTGTGGTGGGGGTAGGAAGGGTCACAGAGATGTCATGTTTTCAAGCCTCCATCTACATGCAGAAACCCTAACAGGAGTCAATCTGCTCCGACCAAGGCTGACCTCTTCGAGAGGGACATTTCACCAAAACACTAGCCCCACACACACACACACACACACACACACACACACACACACACACACACTCAGAAGTGCACTGTGACTCGATGTCTACATCGGAGTTCTTCACTCAGCCGTGTGGGCCAGAAATCACGTGAACGCTGCTTTGCTAAAGAGCCACTGGAGAAAGAAGGAAAGAAAGAAGTCAGCAGCAAAGCACTGGTTGAATGTTCCCCATCCCACACGCCTTCTCCTCCTCATCCTCCTCCCCATCCTCATCACCACCACCACCGCCGCCGCCGCTATCATCACCAGCTCCCTGCTTAAAATGATAAAAAAAACCCGCTGAGTTCAAAGTCTTCCGTCGGCCCGGCCCTCCTGTTCGACCCGCTTTGCACCTCATATTTCAGAATCTCTTTAAAATTCTGTAACTGTCTTTTGTTCACTCCAGTTGTTAATGCCTAACTTCAAAGGCTCGGCCTCATTAGCACAGAGGTAGAAACCCCTGTCACTCATTTACATTTGTTTAAAGGCTGCGGGGAGACGGAGAGGAGAGGAGAGGAGAGGGGGGGGGGGGTCCAAATCCAAACCACTTGAAGTCAACCTTGTCGGGTCCTCCGCCAACACCTGGTTTTATCGGTTGGTCACATTGCAAATATTATACTGCCCCCCTCCAGCAGTGGATATTGATTTCATTTACTGGACTGATTCTTACAGTGAATGTGGGCTGAATTTGGATGGGGAAAAAAAAAAACCTCAACATTTATCACTACGAAGAAAAAGGGCACATGAAGGAGCTCAATCACCTGATAGTTTTTTTCCCCTGTGTAATCTATTTAACAAACACACACACACACACACACACACATACGGTCCTTTCATCTGCTCTTGGCATGTGCACGTCCAAATAAAAATTGGAAAGTGATTTTCTTTCCACCATGATTCACAACTTTTTTTTCCTTTTCGCTTCCTGGTGGAGACAACAGGAGGGTGGTGTGTGTGTGTGTGTGTGTGTGTGTGTGTTCCAGAGACATGCCTCGTCTTCGTGGAGGGATTTATTGATGCTTATCAGGGATGAATAGATCAAAGACTGCCACATGACAGGCGATCAATCACACATCAAATCAAGGATGGCAATCCTCTAATAAAACAGAAAGAAGAAGAAGAAGAAGAAGAAGAAAAAACCCCGGCTCTCACCAGTTCTCTCTCTCTCTCCCCCCCTCTTCTTTCTTTCCCAGTCAATTATTCATCATTACTCACTCTTGAACCTCAAAAGCTCCCTTTTATCCCCCATAACATGCCATTTAGTTTATCTCACCAGTATTTAGAGAACTTTTTCCTGGCAATGGGGGAAGATTAAAACCAAAACCAAAACAAAAAAAAACTCCCAAGTGGCATTGCGCAGATGTGTGCGTCATTTGCGCCATTGGACACGTTTTAAAACTCGAGTGCGGGTCAGGAGGTGAGTGGCTGCGCTGTGTTCATAACACAACACGTTCCATTTGCACAAGAGTAGTCCAACAAAAAATGACATGGCAGCATGCAGCACAACTGACGAGTGTGTGTGTGTGTGTGTGTGTGCGTGTTTGCGTGTTTGCATTTGGCACATGTGAATAAAAACCTACAGTTGGCTACCGGGATGTGAAATGGTCGTGATGGAGTGGGTGGGTTTATACCTGCTGATCGCCGCGGATCTTGCTGCTTTCTCCTCGGCATAGTGACCGTCGCGTTCCACGGCGCTTCTCATGCAGGAATTACACACAACTCGAGTCTCTCAGGGTTGAAAAATCATCCCGTTGCTGTTGTTGTTGTTGTTGTTGTTGTTTGGGGGGGGGGGTGGATATCGGAGTCTTCTCTTCTCAGAGCGGCTGCTCTTCTCGGTGCTCGGTGGCTGGGTCGGAGAGAACAAGCTCAGAAACTACGAGGGCGATCGGCCACAGCTCCTTGACACCTCCGTGTCCATCAGAGATCATCCTCCGTCATCTCTCTCTCTCTCTCTCTCTCTCTTGAGGCAGGGGTTGGGGGGGTGGGTACAATTTAAAAAATGAAAATAAATAAGCAGCAGGAAGCCCAACTTCTCAGTTCACTCCCCCTGGAAGAAGAAGAAGAAGAAGAAGAAGAAGAAGAAAATCCCCCCCTAGTCTCCGGCGCGGGTTGGAACGGGTGGCGACGAGAGTTCGCTTGCGCCTTTTACGCGCACGCCCCGAAAACTCCGAAATAAAATAAATGAACTCTGACAGTCACCAAACAAATAAGTCCCGTGTGGTCGCGGCGCGCAGCTCGGAGAAGTAACGTATCCTCGTGGTTCCTCTTCTTCTGCCGGAGACCTGAAACACAGAGAGACAGAGAGAGAGAGAGAGAAGGGAGGAGGAGGAGGAGGAGGAGGAGGAGGAGGGGGGACAGATAGACAGGCATTAGATGGGTTAATGTCAGTCCCGTCACCACCACGCCACCTCAGCCCGGATCCAGCCTCACCAGTCCGGCGGAGACTCCTCTCCTCCCTCCCCTCGGCTGCTCCCCGTCGCCGACAAACACAACGACCGCGCGGGGCCGAGCCGCCTGATTCCTCCCCCCGGTACTCACGTTCTAGTGCTCGTGGACGCGATCCCCTCCGCTCATCGCATCGCCTCTTGGATAGACTCGCGTCTTTTTGGTTTTCTTTTAGGGGGGGGTTGGTGCGGTGGAGAGGATATATCACTTGAGAAGGACAGAGAGGTGCGGTGGGGTGGGGGGGGGAAACCAACAAGACGCAGGCGCATCCAACAGCTTCGCCAACGACAGATCAGATCGACATGGACTTTAAAAAAAAATAAAAAAAAATATAGATGTATATTTGTCTCTCTATTAAGGGAGAAGCAAAGAAAAAAAACAACTCCAAGGGGACTGATCTGGTCCGAGGGGGCTCCCGGACGATGAAGGAGAAGGAGGAGGAGGAGGAGAAGAAGAAGAAGAAGAAGAAGAAGAAGAAGAAGGGGGAAAAAAGAAAAATGGAAACGCGGTGGATCCAGAAGCTGTTTCAGACAGTCTCAACTGATAGACAGACGCATCGAGTGGCTTTTCCTGCTACATGCTTTACTCCTCCCCTTCTCCACGAGCGTCACCCCCTGACAGAGGAGCCTACCTGTCAATCTTTTTAATTGTCTTGTTTTTCCCCCCTCTCTCTCTCTCTCTCTCTCTCTCCCTCCTTCCTTCTCTCTCTCTGTCCCTCCCTCCCTCCCTCCTGCTTTTGCTTTAACAAAAAAACAAAAAAAAACCACACAAAAAGGGACAGGATTCTTTTTGGAAACTTCTCCGCAGATTAACTTAAACAAAAACAACGACTTACATGTTTAAACATGTCGGTCTATTTTGCAGACCACCACCACAAGTGTTGACCTTAAATGTTTTGTATTTTACAACTTGCTTTAGTTTTGAAATAAAGACTGTCACAGCACGAGTCAGAGGTTTGACTCCCACCGGGGGGGCGAGCGACCACTGCTGCTCCAACATGTTGGAGCGAACAACCACGACGCTTCCAGACGGTCAGGTGACAACACATGATGATGATGATGATGATGATGATGGTTGCATCACTAAATGCAAACAGAGTTTCTATAGTCACTATACGATTTGGTTACAAGTGTACACACACACACGCGCGCGCGCGCGCGCGAGGTTAAACACCATTCGCTCTCCATAAAAACCCAAATTTGCGTAACGCGTTTATTTTTTATTTTTTTTTTAACATTTCTAGAGGCTTGAAAAGATTATGGGATGTTTAAATTCCGAAGGAGGTAAAAAAGGGAATGGGTATTCGGCCGGAGATGATGAGGATTGATTTGTTTCACCTTACTAGGAAGTGTGTGTGTGTGTGTGTTAGTGTGTGTGTGTCCGGGAAGGGGAGGGGACTCCGACGACAAGTCTGGGGCGCTGCTGCTGCTACTGCTGGTCTGTGTGTGTGTGTGTGTGTGTGTATGTGTGTGTGTGTGTGTATATGTGTGTGTGTGTGTGTGCGCGCGCTACTTCCGAGGCTGCACCAGTGCAACGTTTCAATCCCTAAATACGTCGATTCCGCGCGTAACCGCGAGTCACGCAACAGAGAAGCGTCGCTTTTACGCGTTCTTCTTTTGTTTCGCGGTGTGTTGTCAAACGCGCGCTTGTCCCGCTGCGGCCCGAGGGGGGAGAGAGAGCCTGTAGCGCAGCCAGGCTAACGCCGGCGGGGCTCCACCACCGCCGCCGCCGCCCTCCAAGTTGTCCGTGAACTTTGTCCCACACAGGAGCCATGTCCACCCTCCTGCTGCTCAGGCGCGGCACCAGGAGCGCGCTGCGGGGAGTCGGCGCGGGGCGCAGACAGCGGCGCGCCGACGACGACGCACCGGCACGGGTCGACGCGGCGGCGCGGCGCTCCATCGTCGACACGTCCTACTCGGCGCACTTCATGGACTTCGCGGGCTCGTCCATACCGAGCGGCATGCGGAAGCTGGTCGTGACCGAGCTGAGTGCCGACTTCCGACAGGCCGTGTCCGTGCGCACCGCCGCGGTGCCCACGCCCGGGGACGCGGAGCTGCTCGTCAGGAATCGGTGAGTAGTAGTGGTGGTGGTGGTAGTAGTTGTTGTTGTTGTTGTTGTTGTTGTGGGTTTTTGTGAGAAAGGTGAGCAGCAGCAGCAGCAGCAGCAGGGGGAACGGATCACACTCCTGTTTTTCCCCCCTGCAAGCGCGCGTTCGGAATGGGCACGGGGTCTATTTGTGGATCGGTACGTTGCGTGTCCACCAGTCACTATAGTGTGAAGAAGTTGTAAAGAATAACAAGAAATGGCCGCGCTTACCTCGTGTTACTCATGTCCAGCACCCGCGATCATCATCATCATCATCACAAGATGGCACAAAATACGTGAGGAGTAAGCGCTCGACTGTAATTCCAAGTTCCGCCCTCTCTGCATTTGTCCATCAATCCATCTCGGGATCTCTCTCTCTCTCTCTCTCTCTCTCTCTCTCTCTCTCTCTCTCTCTCTCTCTCTCTGTGCGTCGCCAACCTGCGAACAGAGCAGAACACAGAACACGTGGGGGAGCTCAGACTGGCACCGACCGGGAGACGGAGATGCGGTGTGTGTGTGTGTGTGTGTGTGTGTGTGTGTGTGTGTGTGTTACATGTTGCGGGAACTGCAGCATCATTTCAATCATTCAGCAGCAGCTGCAGGAACCAGTTCACGGCTATGGGGCAGAGTAAAGGGAAAACATCTGAAGTCAGTGGGATACACACCTCCTCTAGCTGGACCTAGTCTAAGTGATTCTGAAGTAAAAGGATAAATAGCATTAAATTAGAAATTGACAAAGGCATAAATGCCTTTTTTTATTTTTATCCCTGGCTCCTGTCTTCTCCATATTTTCATTCACCACTACATTACAGACAGTGTGCAATGCCTCTTTGAGATTTTAAAAGTTCAGAGTTTATTGTGTTATGTATTTCCAAAAACTATTAAATATATATATATATATATATATATATATATATATATATATATCTTTTCTTCCTTTATCTAACTGGGCCACGTTTAGTGACTTATTGCCCAGTGCGGCGGTGATCATTTGCTTGCGTGAACTAGGACCTTTGGGCCGTGAGGTTGTTGTGTTATATATTAGCAAAGGCGCCGCAGTCATTGGATCTGGGTGGACGCGCTTTTTAACCAACAGGAAGAATAATAAATATTCCTGTTTTTGTGGAATCAGGGAGAGCCCGCTCGTTCCATCTTTTTGCAACGGCCCCCTTAATGAAATATAAATCTGAAGGTGTTCACTGACAAAACACCAAGGTGAGAGATTGATAATTGAATAAGAGCGTGGCTGCGACGACGAGAGAAGCCGATTAATTCACCGGGGAAGAAGTGAAACTTTTATGTCGTCTCCGTATATTCTTGTTTCTTTGTTTTCTCGTGAAATCTCAGGTGAAGCAGATCGTGTTGTTGTACAGTCAATTCCCTAAATGCCAAGATTCCTGAGCGCTCTTCAGCGTGACCTTTGATACATGACCTCAGCCACGCTGGGCGTCACAATTGTTTTTATAAAGAGGAATGTGTCTTGGAAAATATTTTTCATAATTCTATTGTCACCTCTGCTATAAATAAAAATAAAGGCATCGACACCTTCGCATTTCATTTAGTATTTTTTTCAAACTAGCATTTTTCATCACACACACACGCACACACATCAACAACCCATATCAACAACCCGTGTCGTGTTGTTATATTATAATCTTTACAGTTTAAAGTTTGCTGTTCTTGCTCAGTGTTGATCAGTTTCAGGTTTTTCAAAAGATTGTTAAAACCTGAGTCACATCTGCATTTTTCCTTTTAAATTTGTTAAAAACTCAAATAGCTCAGTGTTTTCACTGAAGCACATGGGAATAGTTGTTCCCTTTTGATGATAACAGTTCTTCCCTGGGAAGGAAACGGAGTCCTCAGATGTGAAACTATTCAAATCAAGGTATTTATTTCTATCACCGGGCCCATCTATAAAGCACAGATGCATTATCTGCAAGCTCAAAGTGCACGTGTGACATGCACAGTAATGAGGCGCAGCATGCGCGCCGCTCTAAACGACGGTAAATGATTTATTTATACGTTCCCTTTTCCCCACGTATTTGTTTCCTCCACGCTACCGGGGTGAGATTCAAGCGGCCCGTCGTCGTCGTCGTGCCGAGGCACGAAGGAACTATCTCGAAGATTTTTCTAAAAAGTGCCGTTTGTTGTGGGCGTCTCTGAAGACAATGAATCATGACATCATGCAATGTGTTTTGTGATACAAGCCTTTCCCTGTCAGAGCAGGAGCCGCTCGCCTCAAGAGACAAGGGAATCATTGCCAAAACAAACCAGAGTGTTTATGCCCCGTGCAGACGTGTCTCGAGAAGGAGGCTGAAGTCTTGACCTTCAGACTGCGATTCGGGAAATATATGCTTTCACTAATGACCGTACCAAGAGCGTTCCGTGTGCCATCATGTGAGCGTGGTGGAAACGTTGTACGCACAACTTCACCATGGAACGGTTTTTATTGTTAATCTACATCTCTCGCTCCTTCTCTCTGTTTGTCCTCAGTTTTGTGGGAATCAACGCCAGCGACATTAATTACTCGGCCGGCCGCTACGACCGCTCGCTGAAGCCTCCCTTCGACGCCGGTTTGGAGGGGATCGGCGAGGTCGTCGGCCTCGGCCTCAGCGCCAGCTCCCACTTCGCCGTCGGGGACACCGTGGCCTATTTCGGCAGCGGTGCCTTTGCCGAGTACACGGTGGTGCCTGCCAAGGAGAGTGTGCCGGTCCCCGCGGTGAAGCCAGAGTTCCTCGCCCTCCTGGTCAGCGGCGCCACAGCCTACATCGCCATGAAACGCCTGGGCGACCTGGCCGAGGGTCAGACGGTCCTGGTCACGGCGGCCGCGGGAGGGACCGGACAGTTTGCCGTGCAGCTTGCCAAGCAGGCCGGCTGCCGCGTGATCGGGACCTGTTCGTCCGACGAGAAGGCCGGCTTCCTCAAGTCCCTCGGCTGCGACAGGCCCGTCAACTACGCCGCGGAAGACCTGGCGAAGACGCTCAGGGAAGAATGCCCACAAGGCGTAGACGTGGTGTACGAGTCAGTCGGGGGGAGTGTTTTAGAACTCGCCGTGAACAGCTTGGCCACTAAAGGCCGGCTGATAGTGATTGGCTTCATCTCCGGGTACCAGACGGCGTCGGGGTTCCCAAAATTCAGCGGAGGAACGCTGCCGGTCAAGCTGCTGCAGAAGTCGGCCAGCATGCGCGGTTTCTTCTTGCCCCACTTCCTCGGCGACTACAGGGAGGCTCTGAGCAGCATGATGCAGATGTTCGCCAAGGGGAAGCTCGTGTGCGAGGTGGATTATGGGGATTCGGCGCAGGGGGGCAGGTTCGTAGGCCTGGAGTCCGTCTTCCGGGCTGTGGACTACATGTACGCCGGGAAGAACCTGGGCAAAGTCGTGGTGGAAGTGGCACCACCCTCTGTTAGCAATAGTAAGCTGTGATTTCACAGATTTGTTGATTCACCAAAGGAATCATACCTGAACTTAAATGATTGTTGAGTTTACAATCAGTTATTTTTGTAAGATGATTGAAAAAATAAAGCTACATATCACTTTTAGTAATTAATAGTATTAGCAACTTAATGCTCTACTATATACTTATTGTGCAATAAAAAAGTGATTGACATTATTCAATGTGAGGCTTCAGACATCCCTAAATAAATTTGAAAATTAACTGATACCTCTGAATTGATTATTGATACTGCGCAAATATTAAATACATGTATATTAAAACAATAACCTGTTATTTTTTTAACAAGATTTTATTTTTTTCACAGCGTTTACTAATCTTGTGTGCCCACCCTCCACATCTGGAATAATTTTAGAACCCGCTGCCGTAATGTGCCTGCTTTTAGCGCTGTCAGGCACTTTATCTACCATAAATGTTTTATGATGGACTTCATTGTTTTTCTAATGGGGGGGGGGGGGGGGTGGATACATTGTTAGGTGCCTGTCAAAAGGTAAATGCTGCTCCAGGTGTGCTTGGTATTTCATTGCCTGTTTGTGGCTGACAGAATGGGCATTCACACAATCAATCTTTTCATTCACATGCCCCAAAGCTGCACATAATAAAAAAAAAAAATAAGAAAGAAAAAAATTAGTCCGGCTAACCAGGAGTTGGACTTGAAAATGCCATTACTTTTCTCCACCGTGAGAGAGAGAGAGAGAGAAAAAAATGCGTTGTGGAATTCTCTTTGACATATATATTTTTGTCATTTCCATTTTTTTTTGTATTTAATTTAGTTTTGGAAACAAGAAAACAAAACAATGCAACATACCTTCAGGAAGTTTGGACCATATATATAAAACCCAAAGACTATCATTGTAAAAAGATGAGTCATAGAAGGTTATTCTTTTATGCAACTTAAAAAGTTTCTCAGAGCCCCCAGGATTAAACTTTTACTTTTAAGAGAAGTGGAATAAGGTAATCTGATTCCCTAAAAAGTAACAAATAGACCTGAGATACCGGAGCAACGCGTATCGTATTAACGTCGTGTGCGTTGTCTAAAACAAACACCTGTTCCTACCTGGCAGGCAGCGATGTCGTCCTCATGCACTGTGAACATGTTATTTCCTCATCCAGGTGGCCACTCAAAATATAACTCAGTGTGAAATACATTACAGGTGTGACCCCAGCATGCAAAGCTGCTACCTTCACCAGACGGTGCAGGAAATCAGAAACACACGCACACCAACACACACACACACACACACACACACACCGGGGCCAAGGCCATTTTGAATCCGCGGTGGAGGAAGTCAGAACAGCATTCAGAGTATTTAACGGAGACAGTGGCCATTTCTCAAAATGTAGTCATCCACATAGAAAGTTGAGATTATTAGCTATAAGCTATATATCTTAAAGCATTTTTTTTTTCCAGCTAGTATTGGCTGTCCAGTTCGTTCCCACCTGTCCGTGTATTTTAATTACGGCCTCTCCAAATAAATTATGTCAACGGAATTTATGGGTACAACTTCATGCTACACCTTTTGATTATGTGCAATTGGAAGTTCATGGCTGTAAAAGACGATTTTTCAATTGATTTCACTGCTTTAAAATTAATACTTAAAAGAGATGTGACCAATGAGAAATGTCCTGGGTTTACATGACCTACAGAACAAAGAGGGGGATCTTTAAAACCATTGTATCAACGTGTGTGACACCGCAGTTTGCTCCGGATGGGTGCAAGATGCTAAAAGCAAGTTCTTACATGCCTAGTCGCACGAGAGGTGAGCGAGGTGGTGCGTTTGCACGTGCGTGTTTCTGATGAATTTCTGCATGCATGAGTGCCGCGTGCGTCCACGTTGAGGACAGCTTTAGCATCTCTTCAATTAACAGGAGAGGCCCTGTCTGGGCGTCCTCCAGGGCCTAGCTGTACCTCCGCTGATTATTGAGCAGTCACAGCCCCAATTAAAAGAACACAGCAACCTGGAGAGACAACACTCCTTGTTTAATTGGATTGTGTAGCAGTCGGAGGCTGCTAACTGGCAACTTATCGAAGCAACCTGAAACTGTGCCGCGGCGTAAACAAGACATTAAAGATCGACAGGGGCTTATGGGGAGGCATTCGGGCTTTTTTGCGCAATGGTGAAACTGCAGAAATAATTTGTTCATTGGATGAATTACTGTCTCATGTGTTGAAGTATTGTATGGTACACTAAGTTCAACCTGATTTAAGCATGGATTCATTAAATACTGGGCATAGGTCATGACAATTGCAATCAAACTGGCTGCAAAGGTGATGGTACTTCATGAGGAAAAAATAGGAATGTGCCGTTTTTCATGATCAGAAAAGCAACAGTTTCCTGAGGTGTGCTATGGTTTGGTAGCAGTGGACCTCCGAGTTAGACGATAGCTTCTGAAAGGAGAAGAAGAAATATCACGCTCTTATAAAAAAATTCAAACACACCGCTGTTCAGTTCAGCACGTTCGTGGGTTCAGCTACTGCGGCCTTGGGTCTGGTTGGGCCGGGAGCTTACGGTGGCTAATGTTGAAGATGGGTCATTTGTCCTCCTGTTTCACTAACAGCACTGGTGAAGGAATCACACCTTTTTGTATGTTGTTGCTCTCCGGTCCATTTCAAATTTCAATCCGAGACAACGGCTTGGTGCTGGTCTTCACCGTTGCACGTTGACATTTGGTGCTTTTCTTTTTTCCTAAACCATAATTACTATTTTTTTTTCCTACAGTTTCCTTGTGCCGGAACATGTGGCACATAACAAAGACATCACCCTCATAGTGTGGGACGGTAGTCTACCTCCAGGCGCCTGAGGGACACTGGCTGGCTGCTCGCTGCTGCCAGCATCCAGACAGTCCAGTTTCTTCCTCTGCAAGTCAGTCAGACCCCCTCAACTCCCCAACTCCCCGAGCCCCCGTCACTCCTGCCTCCGCCTAATTACCAAACCTAAAACCCCACTCAACTAATTAGCCACAGCAGACCCAGGAACTGTGAGTAAAGGTAAAGAGATGGCTTCATTTAGGAGTAAGTGTGTGTGTGTGTGTTTCAGAGAGAGTGAAAGAGAGAGACGAGAAGAAAGGGATATGGAATATTCCCGCCTCCTTTAGCGAACACATCTCTGCAGCCAATTAAAGTCATTTATTAAACTCTTTGCGGAAACCTGAGTTGTGTATGACAGAATGATAGGGGGGACGCGTTCGCTTGTGGCTGTGCATGTTTGTGCCCCATCCGAAGATGTGCTTGGGGATTGCGCCGCCGCCGCCGCGCAAACGTCTCCGTGTCTCCGTGTGGCCGGCAGTCTGTCGGTTTTTCCGTCCGTCAGCGTCGCAAGAGCTCCGTGGGACATAAATAACAATATGCAGCAGCAGCACCACTTGTATCAAGTCTCAATGAAGGGCTGGAATAACTTTCTTAATCAAGTTCCCCCTGATTAATTGCAATAAAGGTGTCATCTGTAAATGTGTCCTCCTGTTTGAGTAATTCGGGGGGCCGGAGACAGTAAGCACATCCCTGGTGATTGGGGGGTTGGACGGGGGGGGGGGGGGGGGGGGGGGGGGAGGTGTGTTGAGGACATACTGAGACACAAATAGCTCCTGGGCACACTGGCAGCCTTCGCGCAACTGACAGTTATGAAATACAATTATCAGTTGATCTGCTTAAGAATTCATCAGCGGCTTCAGCGGCCAGTAAAGATGTTCACAGAGAGACAGAGGAGGGACGGGGGGGACGGGGGGGGGGGGGGGGGGGGGCACAAAAGGAGAGAGGGGCTCACTGAATAAATGAGATTTATATTTTGTCCAGCAGATTGTTCACATTATGTTCACACTGTTGCGAGAGGATTATCTTTTCTGTTGTTTTCCTTTTGTTGGAATCATCTGTTCTGTCCCATATTGTCCATCTAACCTCCGGAGGTGTGGCGCTGTTTGTTTTAGGAACCGGAGTGAACTTGTGACATGCAGCTTAAAGTGGCCCGTTTTTAGGTTATATATATATACATATATATATATATATATATTGGTCAAGGTATGAAAAATGGAGCTAAGCTAGCAGCCACCGACGTGGAGGCCGCACAAGCTGCACGACTTTAATAGGTTGGCTCATAAAGAAAGACGAGTGAATGATGTATGAAGGACCTTTCACTGCCTATTTCAAATGAAATATTACCTATTTTTTTTTAAATGGGGTAAGTATAAGTGAGGTTGTTTTTCTTAACATAATTGTTTGTTTCCACAGAATTGGTATATTTCAATTTATATATAGTTTAAATTTATATATAGTTTAAATTTATATGTAGTTTACATTTATATGTAGTTTAAATTTAGCCTGATTTTAAACTAGACATCTTTGAATCTGTAAGTCAACAAATTAGTAGCTGGTGAAATGAAACTGCGGCGGATGAAACTGTGATAACAATATTTGACAGACAATAATTACCACGTGGCCAAGTTCAATTTGAACACAATTTAACGGCATCATAAGATCATGCTACCAGCTTCTATTTACCACTGTAGGCCATATACCCATACCAAGACATGATAAAAAACCTATTGTACCTTCCTGTTCCACCTGCAAAACGTGTTGAATAAAAGATCAAAACAAGCACTAACATTTCTATTTGACAGATAAAATCACAGTCGGCAGCATTCATCATCTCTTTCTACCTGCATTAACCCTTCAGGGCACCTTCTGTGGCCTCTGAAGGGGAGCAAGGGTCCCCTCACTGTGTCTGTTCAGATGTAGATATATATTCAGGTGAAAGGCAAGGGCACCATTCACCACCTCAGGATTAATGACAACATCATCGCCATGCTTACCAGCCCCCATGTTTCCATTGGCTGGACCGAGAGGCGAGGGAAGACGGCGTTAGGAGAGGGGGGGAAATATGAGCATCCTGTCGGAGGGGATGACGGACAGGTCCTCAGTCCTGCTCCCCCAGGTCCCCCCGGTCCTCATTCTTTACTGGCCTGAGCCGGCTGGCGAGGCAGCGTCTCTGCGGCCAAGGACACCGGGGTGTCAGCACTGCGTCTGGGTAACATCGTTCATCAGGGCCGCATCGGTAATGGGTAGCTCTCTGTGACAGTGGTCATCAGGACACAAAAGCAAAAGGGCCCATAAACATCACATGACAGATGGCTGGGAGGACAGCTTCGGACGGGGAGGGAGGGATGGAGAGTGAGAGATAAAGTGCGATAGAGAGAGAGAGGGAGAGAGAGGGAGAAGGACAGAGGTGGAACAGAGACCTCAGGCGGGATTGTTAAGTCTTAGGGAAAGTCTCGGATGGTTTATCGGCGTCCGCGTTCAATGTCAGCTGCGGAGCGAAAACCTGGAAATCACTGGGTAAATAGTCGGCAAAGTAGGCACAGTAAATCAGTGCGTGTTCAGAAAAAGAATGCAATGAAAACATAGTGGCTCGGGCCTCTCTGCTCAAAAGGAAACACAGTGTCTATTGTTGAAAAAATATGAGAAACGATGTGCTTTTAACTCAAACTATAAGTTGAAGAAGTTATTGTCGTTTTCCCACTTCCCTCTTCTTCGTCTGCCTTCATGTTGGCACTGACTTCTGACCTCGCGACCTCCAGCATGGCGTGTGCGGTGCAGGAAAAGGGTTAAACAGTTTAGGTCCAATATGAAAGAGGTGTTTGCTTGAAAGCCCAACACAAAGCGAAAAAAGAAGAAGAAGAAAAAAAAGAGAGGAAAGGATAAAAGATTGTTGAAGAGACATCTTCAGAGACACAAGCCCGCAGCAGCGATATGTCAGAAGATTTCATCAAAAGGCCCAACTCGGACTTTGAAGAGTTTGACAGATGAGCGCGCCGTGTCAGAGGAGCCGGCCCGAGGAGGATGATGCCTTTTCAAAAATAAATTACACCCTACGCAGTCGGAGGGTGGGTGAAAGTTACGGAATAATCACGTAGGCGATAGCAATGACAGAACACGGGGAACAGGTTGTGTGAAAGTGAGGTGAGGCGAGGGTGTCGACGGCTGTCACAGAAATGACTGCGGAGCCTGTTGTAGGTCCCTGTAGAGCGAAGACAATTGCTGTGTTAGCAACACCTTTGTCACCTCGGGACGTAAATTTTGTCTTCACATGTTTACAGGCGGAGCAAGTCCCAAATGTGACGTATCGTCTTGACAGAAATGCAGCTCCCTGCCCTCCGTGGCGACGCCGCAGGCAGCGCTGCGTCGTTCTTTGTTTTGCGGAAACAACCTCGCCCGTCCATTAATCGTCATCCATCCATCCCTCCTGTGCACCTGTATATAAAAGGGAAATTAGAATATCCATCACTTGAGCACAGCGTCAGCTGTGATTGATGGGTTAGTCACAGGATCCCCTTCGTTTCCTACCCAAGTCTGTGTTGCAGTCGCGAGAAGTGAACATTATCTAGCGCCGTGATCAGATTTAGTCTGCACATTTCCATCTCGGAGAGCGTTTTTGAGTGGATGATACACAATCCCAGCGAGGAGGCAGCCAGCAGAAGGTTTATGGAAATCCAATATTGTAAGGGCCTTTTTGGTTTGTTAGACTTGTTATTCGCGGAGTGGGCCGGTGACACTTTTGATGTAACAGTATAAGACTATGTAACGAGGCAGAATCTCATTTTGTTGAAGTGCCACTGTCAAACTGTGGTCTGAGGGATGATGGAGAAAATCTGTGCAAACAGGTTTTGAGTGGGGTGTGCTAAGACTAAAATACCAACTGTTCTCAGAGAAAAGCCTTTGGTAAATAACAGGAAACATCCTCCGAGGAGGCGGTATGAATCGCCGAGAGCGCAGGACGCACTTTTTGCCTTTTAAGTTGAGCAGTTGGTATTTAAATAAAACCCATAAATGGATGGAGGATAAGAATTAAACTGATTTATCAGACTTTTGCTCAAAAATCTAACACGGTCAATGACAAAAATATTGTTGTTTAAAAAACCATATCGGTCAAGTGAATGTCTCTCCTTCTCTGTCTATCTCTCTCGCCTTGTGTGTGTGAGTGTGAGTGTGAGTGTGTGTCTGTGTATGTGTGTGTGTGTGTGTGTGTGTGTGTGTGTGTGCTTTGACGACGTGGAGACTGGAGCCCGGACGCTGCAGGATGGAGAAAGGTGAACAGGAAACAGAAGGTGCCCATGGAGGAGGTATATGACATCTGTCAGGATCCAGGGTGGACGGGGGATTCAGTGCCCTCCCTCCGCCGGCCGAGGGTCACCCATCGCACCACAGTCGCTGAAGTTGTCACGACACCGTGACACTTCCTTGGCAATGGTGGCCGAGAGCCTCGGACGGACACACACACACACACACACACACACACACACACACACACACACACACACACACACACACACACACACACACACACACACACACACACACACACACACACACACACACACACACACACACACACACTTCTAGTAAATTTGTCTGAGGGGGTCGTTTTGTATGTGCTGTTTGTTCCTCCTCAGTACAGAAATGTCAGTTGTTGCCTCTTTTTTCCTCTCTTCCCTTTCTCCCTTCCCCTCTCTCTTCAGGGTCCTGGATGGAGGAAGGTCAGCTGACACGGCAAGGTCGACAAACAAACAAACAAACAAACAAACAAACAGAAGGAATTAAAACAGAGGAAAAACAGGGCAGATGAAAAACGTGGCGGTGTGTTTTTTTTCATGGCTGCGAGGCTGATGGCGTGTCGCAGCCATTCCTCTCCGTGGTGTCCTCTGCCCCCCATTGGCTGCGACAACGCCGCCTGGCAGGTCTGCCAGTGTCACGTCATCTCATACTTCTGCTCTACCACGTGGACGACAAGGGGCCACCTTGCACCGGGACCGCCAGTGTCCTCGCGCCCAGGTAACTGTGTTTTCTGCTCCGGGCGGCAGAAGGTCATTCCCACTTGGTTTGATAAATATATATTTATACATAAAATATCCACAAAAAGTATTTTGATTGCACACTAGCCTGGTTCCAGGCCTCTCATACTACTCTTCTTTTTCCGCAAAATGACAAATCAGATTATGATTTCTATCATGAGGCTTAATAGAGCATCTTTAAAGATCAATAATTTCTTGAGACCTTTTATCCCTTAATTTATCACACAAATTGAAACTAAATAATAACACGTCAGCTGTAGGTCTGTGCCTCATTTTGGAAATATTTTTAGATGATTGAAATTGAGGAATACAGAGAAATTACACCTCTGTTTTTTTAATGATAAAGACGAGACTTCAGTCACGACATCATAATTAGGAAAAAAACCTGATAAATATTTCAATATATTCTTGCATGAGGCCTAAATTCACAGTTTTATTTTCTCCAATTACGATTTTATGAATTTATGATTTTTCATGCCGCGATCAAGATTTTTTGTACCATTTTATTCCTAACAAGATTTCTAGATTTGCTGCAAATAATTATTTATCATTGTTCACCTGAAAGTGATCGTGATCACGACTGAGACATATGAGAAAACAATAATATATGGTGATAATTGATAACCCGTCCTTATAATTAAGCATATTATAAATATTTTATAATTAAACTGCATCCTCAATAGCCAGCAGAGCCCCGGTTGTGTCATGACTTTGAATATGTTCGGCTCCTGCTGATGCAGGTGAAGCCCGGGGCCTCACCCGCGGATCAGTATGCAGAGTGCGCCTCTAGAAAAGCATGTTTCTGTTGTTTATTCTTTGCATTGTCTTTTCCTCTCGGTGCAGAGTTTTGACATTGGAGATGACAGGTGTCTGTGGGGTGGAGGAGGAGGGGGAGGAGGAGGAGTTGCTAGTAAGAAAACAATCTTTTACTGCCTGTGGGTGAAGGCAGATTCCTCTAGGCAAGGCGGCCTTCAGCGTTTAGCTGGGGGCGCAGTATCAAAATCACAGCCACTGCTGTACCCCTAAGGCGCTAATCTCAACCAGTTACCGTCAAGTGCTGCTTCTTCTTTATATAATCCTTCATTCCCCCCCTTTCCCTCAGCTCTCTCCATCTCCGCCATGCCTCCACCGCTCCAGATCCAATCCACAGAGGTGAGAGGATAAGTGACAGTGAGAGAAGGTGCCGGGGAAGCCAGGCATCTTGAATCCAGCGTTGTTTCTTCGGTTACCGGGCCCCTAATATCAAACCGAACTGTTCGTTTTCCACGCAAACCAACCGCCGGCGTGGCAATATCACAGTTAGAAAAAAAGGCTTCTGCGCTCATCTGTACCAAACAAGGCACCTCGCCAGATGCTGAGGAGACCTCTGCCGTCATTCAAGTCAGCTCGACGGAGAAGGGCTGTTGTTTGATCATTGGATGATGCTAATTTAATAAGTGTTAACTGTGGCGCAGCAGAGCGGAGGGAAGAGGGGGAAATGAGAGGATATTGTGGGAGTAAAAAAGCATTGAGATTAACTGATGACATGTTCAACTGTGCGCATAATATGAGGCTTAGTTAAGTACGTACACGCTGTTTGTCAATTATTCAAAACCCTAGGAAATTAAGTCCAGGTAATCTCATAAGGTGTAAATAACATTCTTTTTCATGGCAGCTTAATTAAATTCATTTGACGCCATTTAGGAAATAACAGAATTAGATTTGCTTTCCAAACGCAACCAAAGACTGTCGAGAGGCGTCCTTTGTCAAGGAGAGGAATGAAACTTTGCGAATCCAAACAGATTGAAAGGGATCAGACCATGGGAACGACTGAAAACACACAGGATTCCTCTCGTCTTCCTGTCGAGTTATAGAACTCATTTTAAGTTACAAGCATAGAGCTCATTCCCCCACTTGATGAAACTCAAGCTCGGCGCCTTACATTGAGAAAAATGTTGACGTGACACGGCAAAGACTTTGAGATTAAATTATGTTGTCGATTTTTATGAAAGTTAAAATCAGGACTTAAAAATATCTCCAAAGCTTTTGTAATACTTAGAATGGCGTAATACTGATGTGTTGCGCAGGGAAACATCTTCTTCTGGTTCTACTCTTGCATTCACTTGCAGTATGTTAAAGTATCACTTAAGTATCAGTAAATGTGCAGCAACCGGAGAACTGGAACAAAGATGTTTGACAGTGGGTTGCAAAGACCAGGCCAAGCATGCAGCCACAGAGACACTGGCCTCGGGCATTTCTGATTTGGCCTTACTAGTCGATGGCAAGGTTTGATGCTGTTTACATGCACACACGCTCTCTCTCACACACACACACACACACACACACACACACACACACACACACAAAAAGAGTCTTGATGCAGACTGTAGGTGAAGGCGCTTGTGTGTGTGTGTGTCTTGTGAGTGAGCGGGCCGGACACGGAGGTGGGGGGGGGGGGGGGGGGGGGGGGCAGATTGGAGGGGAAGAGGGGAAATGGAGGGATTAGATGAAACCTTTCAGTGCGTGTCATCATCCCTGACATTCTGTAGGGCTTGACCTTAACAGAGCACCATCGTGTCAGAGACGGGGTCTCATCACCGGCCGGGAAAAACACACACACACACACACACACACACACACACACACACACACACACACACACACACACACACACACACACACACACACACACACACACACACACACACACACACACACACACACACACACACACACACACAGGAGAAATGTATCATTTAAGTTGGTGGTGTGATTGGCACAGGGTGGTTTCACACCTGGAGTTTGGTTCATGTAGTCTGAACAAAGAAAAAAAACCAAACTTAATAATAATACATACAACAATCCCGTTTTTTTTAGTTTAAAAAGAGTATTCCGATCCAGACCACAACTTGACCTCATGTTAGGAATAATAGCAAACAGGCTGAAAGAGGCTTACTCGACTCGACTCAGTGTAGGTCAATTATTTATGAACATGAACTCATATTAAAAACATTTCACGTCTCTCCACAGCTCTAAAGCAAGGAGTGTGGTCTGTTTTCTTTTATGTGGCTCGCAAATCTCCAGATCCGTTCTTTTTATCGGCCTCACACTTGGCATGCTCTATTGTTAAGGGCCCACGTTAGTGCAGTGTGGAATTTTGTGCAATTTGGACACACGACGCCAATAAATAAATATCAAAGAAACAATATCAATAAACAAACTTAATACATGAAACAGATTTTCTGTGCAGTAGTGGGGGAGCACTGACCAAGTCCAACATGTTCTTCCCTTGCGTCCGCACTGTGCCTTTATCCAGCGATCTGTCGCGCATCCGCAACAATTCACTACAACGTCACGAACGTTTACGGACTTTTACGTAGCGGTTTGACGGTGTGGGGGTGCCAGTCGGAGGGTTAGACTGACAATAATAAAATTCCTTTAAGTAGTCAAACCTACACGGGAGGTTAGGTGCATGGACCCTAACTAACAACCAGGTATATAAATACATGATGTATGGCACACGGCAGGATTCAAAAGCCACCAAGAATCACCAAAAAAAACACATGAATTTGCAGTCCACTACAGTGTATTATACAGTTTGTCCCCAAAACCAAACCCACGGTGCAAATACTCCGAAACAAAAAGTCCTCTCTTCAGGAACTCATAAAACAAACAAAATGACCAGCCAGTTTCAAAATAACCGCTGGCCAACAAAACCAAAACCAAGTGACGCCTCCCGCGTCTAATAGACCAGCTATGTAAATCTCCGACGACGGAGTTACCTCCCGTTCGCCGGCGGAAGTCCTGGAGCGGGAAGAGCACGGTCGCTGTCGGTAGTGGAGAAGAATGCGGAGGATATTCCGTTCGAGCAGAAGCGAATACTGGACAACGTATTAAACGGACTTTAAACCTGCTGCCAGGGGTTGGCGGGCTACCGATGATGCCGACTCGGGACGGACAAGACATCTCTGCCTCGTGAGTACAGCCGCGGGCCGCCATTTTGAATTTAACATACGAACTTTTTTTTATTTTTGGTAGGCCACTGGGAGTGTGTAAGTCCCGCGCGTGCAGATCGCTACAATTGAGTGGCAACCCACAGTGACGTCAATCTGTGGTTTTCTGCTGTTTTGATGCCTTTTTGACCAATCCCCTTCTCGGGTCTTTGGAAACCAGAAGGAACCATACCTGCAGGTGTGGCGGGGCGGTTGCACCTGTTCGGCACCACTAGTCGTCAATCACATGGTGTCCGCGCCTCAATCTATACTGTGCGTTATCGTCTATTTTACTTTAAATGGGAATCATAATTTGAAAAAAAAAAATGAACATCATAATGTATTGATGAAGACTTGAAACTAGCGATTGAGGCAATAAACTCCTCAGTTTAAAGCAAGTGAGAAGTAGAATAATTTTCTCATAGACTTCTATAGATACAGACTTATTTTTGCAACCGGTGGAGTCGCCTTCTGCTGGCCACATTGACCCCTCTTTTTCTGGACCTGGTGAATTCGTATGTACAGTCTATGACTACAACCGATTTCTTTTTCACCGCCAAACGTTCGACTCTATAATTGCAGTGGTCGTGTCAGATTACATGTGAAATCTGCCTACGTGGGAAACTGGGGTCCCAAACAGGCGTGTTTTGAACGGGCCCACTAGAAACAACTCAATGCTAATACAGGCGGAGAGTGTGGAAGTGTGAAATCGGGGCAGTGGAGCAGCTCAGAGCTCAGTGTTGTTGATTGTGGCCTGAATGAACATCAAATATTGCTTTAGATCAGTCGTGGACGTACGCGACAAGTGACTGTAAAACGACTTCTGTACTTACGTGAACTACGAGTAGGCTCTAAAAATTGTAATACACGACTTACCCTTACTTGTGGCCTGTGACTTCACTTTAATGCAGGATATTATGAATGGCCTGTAAAAATAGGCATCTATATATATATATATATATATATATAGAGAGAGATATATATTTTGCACGAGAAAGACCGAAGCTAACAAATGCTACCGAAATTGACTCAAAGCCAGCCCATAAAACTTTAGGTCCCATCTTTCTTCCCGGCCCTCTTATAAATAGTGTGTTGTAATGATGCTTCACGCAGGTACCAGCCTTTACCTCCCACACCTTCTCATTGGTCAGCCGCCACATTCCGAGGACAGATTTAGCGTCGCCCGTAGGGCTGCTATTATAAAAATATGGTTGACCTTTGAGAACCGCGGATGGTTTAGAGCAGGATTCTCCGTGTGCGATGCTGTTTGGACAGACCGTTCCTCTCCGTCTTATTAACATATGCCAGTCTCCCTAAATGTTCTCAGTCACTTTATTAAAATTTTTTAGTACAACAGTATAATTTTTATTATGCCCATAAAGGAAGCGCTAGCTCACATTAATTCTTTCATGAACAGTGAACTTTTGGAGTGAACTGCAGTGGGTTACATAATTAATTCCAGCTTTCTGCTAAACCCATCGATATATATTCAAAGATCCTGCTCTTTTGGTCTTTGTTCTATCTATCTAACTATCTATCTATCTATCTATCTATTTATCTATCCACCTACCTATCCATCCATCTATCCATCCATCTATCTATCTATCTATCTATCTATCTATCTATCTATCTATCTATCTATCTATCTATCTATCCATCCATCCATCCATCCATCCATCCATCTATCTATCTATCTAGCTCCCTTAGATTGTTTTAGATAATTTGGTGCACATGTGCATGGTTGCACATATTTTCTTTATTTCCTCCTTGAACAAGTTTGAAAACAGTTTTGTGATATGTTTTCCTAATTCAACACATCAAGCCGGATGGAAACACATTTTGGTGTCTGTGTTTGTCAGTGGAGAGCGCTGCTAGGAGTTTGCAGAAGCGATGCGGTGGTAGCAGTGTGTTTCTGACCCCATCTCGCTATCTGTTCTAATGATGCTCAGGCCTCCATCAAAGTAGGGACCCCCCGTGGCTCCTGGGGGCCCCTGGGCTCAGGCACAGTTGCTCTGGTTATGTTTTTTTTCCTTCCCCTCACTGCTTGAGGCTCGGCACAGTAATGAGAATCAGAATTTAAAGAAAGGCACAACAAAACAACAGAAAAAAACCTCCATCTTAGACTGACATGCAGTCTGTGGTCAGTCAGCTCGCTCTTTTTCTCCCACTCCGTATCAAAAACAAAGATTGTTTTAATGGAGCGGTTCAGACACACGGGGCAGCTTTTGCTCAATGCAACGTTTTTCTTTTCCCTCGCCTGCACAGACAGAAACACACTCGCTCACACAGAAAAACACACACAAACACACACACACAAACAGGGAGGATATGTGTACACTGTGCGCACATATGGATTGATATGTTACAGCTTGCTGGACCGATGCAAGACAGAGGGGAAAAGTATTGATTTTTTGCCAATATGGCTGCGTGTTGATCCCGGGGCCACATTCATTTTCATCACTCAGATACAGGGGGGTGGGTGGGGGGGTGTGCACACGAGTGTCACACTTGTTTTGCCAGTCTCCATGGCAACAGGGATCATCCAAGTCCGAGGAGGTCAGGCGGTCGGTGGGAGGCGATTGTAAGATCGCCGAAAGCAACATTACGTGAAGTGCCCTTCACCCTTCATCGTCTCTCACACACACACACACACACACACACACACACACACATGCTCTTTCTTCTCTTCATCATCTCTTATTTTACCTGTACAACCGCTTTCAATTTCCCACATCGGCAAAGTAAGACCTTTGATAGTCCTCTGAACCCCCAGGTGTCCCAGGGGGCATCAGCCGGCAGCCACCAGTAAAAAACCATGTAGAATTTCTCTGCATGACTGAAGTTTAAACACATCTCTCATGTTTCCCTCCTCTCTCTTCTCAGTGTGCGGCAGCTCTCTGATCAGGCTGCTTCCTCCATCCCTCCTTCTTTTCTTGATAGATCAGATGTTTATTACTGCAGTCCCCAGATTTGTTGTCACTGTGTATTTGGGCGGTAATATGTTTTCTGGCTCCTCATCCGATATGCCGTGGGCTGATTGGGGGGGGGCTACAGCTGCCGGCAACCGACTCTCCTCAGGTGATAATTGGCTGCTGATGCAACGTCGAACCCCCCGTAATTAATCTCTGCAGAAACAACACGTGTTCACCACTTCATTCACGATGTAATGCACAATTTGCAATTAATAAAAAAAAAAAAAAAAGGTATGTTGATATAGACGGGGGAAGTCTTCAGATGTACAAGTGTACTTTTACTGTAATGCATCATGTTTTCTTGGGTAGAAATATAAACTTTTGTTCACATCCTGGACTTTGCCTGTATGTCTTTCTTCACAGTAAAACTCTCAGGTCATCAGCAAAATGGAAAGTATATATAAAGTGCAATAACGCACTTTTATGAGCTGTGATTATAGAAAAAAGTAAACTCAGTGAAGAAACTGTCATTAAGCAAAGTGTTATGTTGTTATGTTCCGATATTGGCACCTTGATCTGTGACTTCTCCGTCAGTCCATGTGTTCGAAACGCCATTTGTCTGATTACATATTTACTGTAAGAAATTATGAATACAACACATGTAACAACTGTAATCTATGGTAGTGGATCTCCAAATTGTTTTACCTTCAATGTTCATTTGAAAACATTTTCTTTGGAAACAGAATTACAATATAACTTTCCCCCGTAACACACGTCAGGGAGTTCATGTTATTACACTGCGGTTGGTGATGAGCTATGGAAATAACCTGACAGAGAACAAGGCAGCGATAAGAGGCAGATAGAAGGAGCATCTATCTTACTGAGTTAATTAAAGATAATAAGTCTTCAAAGAAATCCAGCTCTTTAAAATGAACACAAAACGGTGAGGCCTGCACCTCAGAGGGAGAGGGAGGGGGAGACGTCAACAAGGATAGAGACAGAAGTTGTTTCTGTCCAACTGTCAAGTTGATGTTAAGCAGACTTTTGAAATGTCACCAAAAAATAAGGTGTTAATTATGTGCGTTTCCCACCGAGATGAAGTTGAATGTTGAGCTGAGCAATAACAAAAAAAAAAATACACGCAGGAGCGTGCATCGCCGTTCTTTATTTTTAGCTGATGCTGTTGATCATATCTCATGTTGCCTAAGGACGAGCCACAATGACAGTTTGTGTGATGAGCTTCTAATTAGGTTTTCACCAGGATCGAGTCCAGGAAATACCAGCACAGAAGTCAGGGTGAATCCTCTTCTAATCAAGAGAAAAAGAAAATGTTCATAAACTGAATCTTGATTGCCATGACTGAAGTTAGTTGGTGACATGTTCAGTGGATGTTTGGTGTGTGTGGTAGATTATTAGTTACATAAAACTAGAACCAACTTCAGTGTACATTGACAATTGTTTCCACAAGTCTCTGAGGAATGTACCTCTTTTCCCCCCAAAAGATATTCCCTCATTTTTGACGGTTGTGGTGGAGGGTCGCCCCGAACACATCAGCCCAGATTGTCTTCCCACTGCAGGCGTGACATCTGGAGACTGTGAAGGCCACAGCGTATGATGTACATCAGTCAGTGACCCCTTGTGCCCAATGGATGGGGGACATCGTCCCCTGCTCATTTGTCAGGTTGTCTGCTTTCATTTGTTACCCCGTCTGTATCATTTGCATCACAAGCAACTGGAAGACAGACTTCATTTGTTTTTTTCAGTGAACAGCGTCAGTTTATCGTCTTCCTCTGTAGATAAAGCATCACCACCACTATCCGGGTGTCATTTCTCCTCGTCCCCGGTGATTGTGGCGGCGGGCGCCAGTAGAAAGCCGGGCTTCCTCGCTGGGCTTTGTTCTCTTTGACTCCCCTACGGTAGCTTTCATTTTGACTCCCAGTGTGAGTTCCGTGTTAATTAGGTAAATGAATACGTGTGTACAGACGGGGCCGCCCCGCACTAATAGCGACACCGGCACAATCGCAAGAAAAGGGCCCCACCAGCGAAGGCTAAGTTTGTGATTAAAGGAGAGGCCTCTATGGCGAGGTGTAACAAAACGGCATACAGCGAGCTTTGAAGCTTATTTATGGCGCTTTATCTAATCCCTACCACCCGTGGCTATGGAGGAGATATGGATGTATTATTCATGATAATGTATGGTGGTGACTCGTATGCAGATTCACAACAAAGGCAAACTTTCTTTTTGTGCCTCTAAACGACCAATTATTTTTTTTTCTCTTAGACTGATGCGGAACAGATCAAATGATGGGAGAGAAAGAAAAAAACCCCTCTGCGTTTCTGACGTTTGGACCCGTTTACCGTACGTTCTTGTCTGTCTTGTGATCCCTGAGCCCTCGAGCTACAGGCTTTCTTGGCACAACTTCTTACCACACACAGTTTTTTTATTCTCCTCACCGAGGGTTTGCCGGAGATCCTCCGAAGTCCTCGTGGTAAAATTTTTTAACTCGGTCCAAATCCACATTGTGAACGCACAGGTCACGAAAATGAAACGGACTCCTTAAAGGAACAAATCTGTGCCGAAAACATCTGGAAATAATTGGCAGTGCACCTTTAACTCCTCGGTGCTGTTTTTTTCTTCTGTAATCCACTGTATTCACAACGCGACGTTGAACAAAGGGTGTGGGTATTGTAGAATTGTAGAATATTGAACATTTTCTGGAATCTTGCCCGTGTCAAGGTCACGAGTCGAAGTGACAAGTTTTACCAAAAACTCACCCCGTGAGACATAACGTAATTCCTAAGAATCTTCCCCTTTGTGACGCAGAAATGAAACTGCTGGGTCGAACACTCGAACGCTCCTTTCACACGGCGCGACACGGGGCGAGGAGCGGCTGCCGAACGGCCATTCGTCTGAAACTTGACCCTGTCGCACGAGACTTGATCAAATATGAAACACAAAAATATGAGAGAGTTCTTGACGGAGTTTGACCGGACGACACAGCTCTAGTCAACCACCTCCGGGGTGATGATGAAGAAGAACATGCTCCAGTTTTTGTAAGTTTAGGGTTAGTGGTTAGGGTTAGTGGTTAGGACAATCTTCCATTGTCCCCTTCGATACATCAGCTGACAACTGTTAAAGACGAACCAATCGCGTAGAGACTGGTAAATACTGTTGCTGGGTATTTTCTCGGATCATGAGATCCATCGAAACCAAAGCGCTGACAACAACTCCACAAATTTCTGTTGACATTTGAAAGTTTTGACCAAAAGATTTTCTTTCCCCGTTCTTCCGCTTTGTGTTGAGTGCAACAAGCCTTTCACACCATCTCCGCCCTGCGAGGCTTCGAGGGAACCATGTTGAAATCAAAAAGCCAACAGTATCCGCCCATCCAACAAGACTTGGATTTCTCTTTTCAACGTTAATTTTCTCCTCCTCCAAATCACGGAGGTTTGGGATCGCATTGCTGCCAGATGGATAAGTCAATGCCAAACAAGCCACGAGTTGTACGTGTGCAAAATAAAAGACTGTCATTAATTCAAACGCAGTTAATAATGGATGAGGGAAGACATCAGTGAAAAAGCTATTTACGGTTTGAAGCGGCAGACGTATGAATAGATGACCCTTCCCTCTCTCGCAGTGACAGTCGAGGGTTACTTTACAAAACTGTTGGCAGCGGAAGATCTTCCTGTAGCAGACAGACAGAGCTGCTGTCACTCAACGGCGAGCTGTCACCCTCAGCTGAGATACCACGAGTGTGTGTGCGTGTGTGTGTGTGTGTGTGTGTGTGTGTGTGTGTGTGTGTGCCTGTGTCAATGTGACAGGTCTGAATTAATGAGAGGTATGTGTCAAGGGGAGCGAGAGACGTTGAGGAGTAAGGAGGGCAAAGATGGCTACTGAGTAGTGGCGACTACAGTGTGTGTGTGTGTGTGTGTGTGTGTGTGTGTGTGTGTGTGTGTGTGTGTGTGTGTGTGTGTGTGTGTGTGTGTGTGTGTGTGTGTGTGTGTGTGTGTGTGTGTGTGTGTGTGTGTGTGTGTGTGTGTGTGTGTGTGTGTGTGTGTGTGTGTGTGGGAATGGCACTTAAAGGGATAATTTCATTGTTTCCTGCCTGGTTATTTCAAGTAAAGTCAGAATTCAGATGAATCTTTTAAGTTACAGTCCTTGACAGTTTTCCTTATTAAAACATCTCCTGTCATCTGCTCTTGGTTTCCAGCAACCAGTATGTAAACGCTTTGATATTTTTTACTCCCAGAAAAAAGTCAGTCTCGATGTTCTCTGGGAGATACACTGTGTCAGTCATGTTATTCATATTCACGTGCGGCTTGAGACACGTGAAGACCTTGAGCATATAACACACAAACACGCAAAAAAATTAATTCAATCCAAAGTATTGGACAAATTTAAGATTTAGACCTGTTGATGTGCTACTGTAGATGGAACGAGAGAGGAACAGAGCAGAGCTGCCTCATGAAATTAAAATTTAATAATGCAATGTAGGATTATGTTTAAAACTGCCAGGTCTCCCAAAATGCAACAATTTTTTTCGATTTTCCATCCCATAACCCCTTTTTGTAACCCCAAACATAAATCATTGTAAAGTAATAAACTATTGTTTTACATGAATTATATTAAAGATAGGCATTTTAACATAAAACACTTGAACAAGAGACTGTACACGATCACAAAAACGTAAACTTTTAATGTTTTGACTCACGACGTCGCTCTGGTGTCAACACTCTTCTTCTTCCCTAAATCACATGTTTGGTCAAACATGGCACCTTTCATTTGAGAGGATGTTGTAGCGCCACATAAAGACAAAGATGAATGCGGGTGACTCAGATGGGTGAAGCTCAGTGTGTGTGTGTGTGTGTGTGTGTGTGCGTGTGTGTGTGTGTGTGTGTGTGTGTGTGTGTGTGTGTGTGTGTGTGTGTGTGTGTGTGTGTGTGTGTGTGTGTGTGTGTGCGTGCGTGCGTGTGCCAGTTTCCCCCTCCTGACTGAAGGAGAAAAAACAGCCAGTGAGAGTCTATCAGCGTGGCACCCTGCTCCAGAACATTCTTGATGAAGCAAAGGTTGTCTTCATTAGGTGCATTAATATTCATGACGAATGGTAATTTTGACACAGAAAAGGTCTCAGTAACCTTTTCTCGTGCATTTTTTTTCTTCCCTTCTCCCCGTTCTCAAGGAAATTACAGTCCGGCAATGACTTAATTAATGCTCGGTTTTCCCCCTCGCCCGGTCGTTTGAGAGCCTGTCACTTTGAGGCCGGGGTATCTGTCTCTCAGCGACAGCAGTTGAGAGAGAGGGAGAGAGAAGAGGAAATGGAGGGAGAGAGGGAGAGGAAAGTTGGATTTCAGAGAGATAGGGAGGGACAGGATCAGTTGCTCCTACACAGGCTTATTTACCATCAACCCCTCCATATGCTCCACCCCTCCCCTCCCTCTCTATACCGTCCACCCCCCCTCCGTTTCCTCCGCCGCCCCCTCCTCGCTCCCCGTGTTGTGCCGTGTGTTGCTATACGGCGGATGTCACCCTCAAGGCCCCGCCGGCCTCACTTTTCAGGGAGGGGAGATCATGAGATGTGACAGGATGTGACTTTTCACTCTCCTCTCTTTATCATCTCAGGGATCGTTCTGCAACACGGGGTTTCAGCGCTGACGACGGCGGCGGCGGTCCGCCATGATTTTTCTGCCGTTCCGCGCGCTACGGCACAACTAAAAGACAGTCCCTGTCACGTATTGACGTCAGTTTTGTGTGCCTTCATTCAGATGAAGTAAATTCCTAACACAATTTTACTGTATATATATATATATATATAGGCCTTCTTTTTCCACTTATTTGAAAGGAATTGTTTGGAATTAAATGGCTCTCAGAAATTCCATGCAAAACACAATTAGAATTTTTTTAAAAAGAAGGTTTTATTTATCAATAATATAACAATATTGGCCACCGCCACCAACCGAGATCAAAACACACACACACACACACACACACACATACCAATCTTAAACACTAAGACAGCGTTTCCTTTATCATGTCCCATAAAAATAGTAATTTGCCGGAGCCCCTCGTAGCACAATATGGTCGGCCGTGTGTTTTCCTGATAATGTAGAGATGACAGATAGGTCCATACTGGGAGGTTTCACTTCACTCTGGATACCAGTGTAATAAATTGCAGGAGGGGAACGAAGGAAGGGAGGGAACGATGGAGCAGGAGGAGAGAGATGGGGCAACAGATAGAGACTCCTCTCCTCTCCGACGTCTCTCGTCCGTGGCCAGTAGAAGGCTGCAGCACTGTGGGCAGTGATTATACGCTATGAAAATGTAGGATTAATTAGGCCGGCGAGGGAAGGCAACCCTGTCTCATTACTGGCACACTATCCCCCCTCAAAGATATCACCGCGAACACGGCCATCGCGCTAATGCCAGCAGACAAAAGTCCTCCTTTTTCTGCCCATCGCCCTTATTATCTTATTTAAGGCCACTTAAGGAAGGGCCCCAAAGGTGGGCGACGCCGCCGATTCTCTTCACCGTACGCTGCCTTAATCAGAACCTCTCCTCTCACCTAGAGTTATATGGAAGAGAAGGGAAAAAGAAAAAAAGAAAAGAAGAAATGCGCCTGTTTCGAAGAAGAGAGAGTTTTTTCCCTTTTCAGCTCGAGCGCTACATGTGTGATCGGGTGGAGCAGGGACGGTGGTGGCACAGTTTCCACTTTGTCACAGGGATAATTAGTCTACGGAGACTTTGCCCTCACTGTGTTGATCCTCTGTTCTCCTCTCTTTATCCATTTTCATAGATAGCGTGTCACAGGGCCGGAGCCCCCCCCCCCCCCCCACACTCCCAGGAACATCTGTGATTCTCCATCATACACTGTTCATCTTCCAGGTCTTTATCTTTTTATTATTTATTCTTTATCCGTCAAATACATCACATGGCAGAAGGGCAATTTTCAACACAGTCACACAAGACGATCTGAAACTTTCCTGGGATCATTTTTATTTTTTTGTCGACTGCGATTTCAAATGATCATTAAGCTGATGATGCTGATAATCTTTTTTCTTCTTCTGTGGTGGCAAGCGGTCACAGCGGTGTGCTCTCAGTTTGTTTTTGCACTACACTTCCCAGAGATCCCTTTATGACTACAGTCCATATTATTATTATTAATATTATTATTGATAATAATAAATGCTGAAACTACTAGTTGATTAATCAATCTGTTGATCCAAGGAAATTAATTGGTAGTTTTTTGGATAATTTGTTTGTTTTTTTCAGGCAAAAAAACAAAAAAAAAGTGCTTTCAGATTCAAAATGTGAAGAATTTATTTTAATTTTTTTCTTATTCAATTAAATTCATCAGACAGAATATGTAATTGCTCATATGAACTGTCTTTAGCAATAAGCACTGTTACATTTGGTGTCTAGAAGCAATACAGTGATTTGAAACTGAAATGTTGAACGAGCACATTCTCCTTTTCACGCCGTACGTGAATGAAGGACAATCTACTGCATGAGTGATACATCGTCCGGCCAATGTGAGCCGATCTTCGTCCAACTCTTCTCTTCACTGTTGTTTTTCTCGTTCCGTCTTCGTTGCGTACAGACCGGAACGGTTCGTGGCTGGAGAACAACGCAGCGCTGCTTGTTTTTCAGGGCGACGCTTAAATAATACGACGCTGTTGCCCCTGTGCACCGGTCGGGCCTCGCCCGCCTACTGCAGCACGTGGTGGAGCCCGCATAACGAAACCTAATTAGATTGTTGAGTCAATCAGCATCCCACAGGTACATAACACGGCTGCAGAGAACAACAAACCTGTCTAATTGCCCCGAACATGATTGCACCTCTCACCAGGACGGAGCGCTTTCAAAAGCGCTTGTTTTTGTTTTTGATTGCGGCCTCATTACGTGCGCTAATTTGTGGCACGCGAAACCTTGTTTTGAGCCCAGTGTCGGCCCTGAGATTGAAAAGTCAAAATTCATAAAACGTTCGGTCCCGCAAATGACATTCGTCCCTCTCTGCACACATGCACAGCTCTTTGCCGGGGAAACAAAAAACAAAAGCTTCTGTGCACACGCGCGCTCGGCTGTTTATAACCGCTGCGAGAGTCTCACCTCCTCCGAGCCAGACTTAGCCAAACATAATTACCCGGGGCGCTCCGCGATAACGCCTACTGTCACTCCTCATTTACAAGGCCTGCTGGAACTCCACTCAATTAAGTAATAAAACACGTTCTCTACTATTACCCTCTATCACGCGAACATTTCAACAGTTGCACATCCATAATAGACGCGAGCGGCTCTGTTCCCTTTCAATTGCCGAGCGAGTTGTGCGAGGAGGAGAGGAACATCGTTTAGTCAAAGTGTTGACGTGTTGGTTTTCAGGACCGTTCACGTCTTCAGTTAGAGACAGGGAGAGAGAGAGAGAGAGATCTGCTTTTTCATTGTTACACCACTGCTGGCAAATTTCATCTTTGTGGTGATGAATATTCATTTTTCAAGTAGAAAAACAGATTAATTCACAAAAGCACATGCGGTACATTTGTTATTTTAACCACCTGGTTTCAGGCCTTTCCCCGGAATCATCCTTTGCCGAACAAATATTCACCCAATTGAGCGCCGTCAATTCAAAATTGAAGAGTTGATGACTGACGAGAATATCGTTTTTCAAAAAGCACAAATTTGATTTGACACATACAGTATGCAGCACATGCTGTTTATGTTGAATACAACTGAATTTTGAAAGCACACCCTTTAATGTCAGAGCTGAACAGAAGCACATGTGGCAAACAAAACTCTGGAAAGTGAGTAACGCGGGACCTTACGGGGAGAAATGAAAATGTCCTCTCGCTATTTATTTTCCCAGCGACTTGTTGTGTAATGTGCCTCCTCTGGAGTGTCCGCAAACCGTGATGTCTTGTTTCTGCTGCACCGAGACAGGAAAAAAGAAAAGAAAAAAGAAAGTGCGTTGGAACCAGGGATTTGTGGTCTGATGCAAATATTGCTCGGGCCCCAAACGCCGACCGCTGCTCCCGGGCGACCCGACTGCCCGGGAGCAGAAATGTGACGCAAGCGTTGAGCTGGCCTTCAGTCAGAGCCCTTAAGACGACCCCGAGGCAGTTCGCTCGCTCCCCGACTGCCACGCACAGTTCCGTGTACGTGCTGTAGCCGCACCGTCGCTGCTGCGCTCGCTGTTTTTCCACTAGGTGCTCTCCGGGGCCCCTCCTCGCTCGCCTGCAGTGATGTGTGCGGCCACCTCTACAGGCAGCTGCCACACCTCTGCTGAGGCAAGAGGCTCCTCCATGAACCGGGGTAACATTTCAGATGTGTTACCGTCAGACACCCGGGGGACCCTCTGCACAGCTCGGGAGGGAAGGAAGTCAGCGTGCAGGTCTTGTGCCGAAACGCGCACATCGCTACTTCACTGCGGATCATGTGCGGAAAATATATTTTCTCAGCCTGTTAAAAGTTCATCATCTATTACAACAAGTTAAATCAGACTCTTATTTCCGATATGTTGTCATCAGTCCAGTTCCTAAGTCACATGGCTTCCACCTGGAGCACAGCACAGAACATTAGGCGTCTCTTTTATAGGACAAGCTCCTTAAGTGTCAGAGAAGAGCCACGGCCTCTCGTTTCCTACTCCGACTCGGGACGCCGCGCTGAATCCCCCGGACCACAATGAGTGTGTTTGTGTGTGCACACCGAGGAGGTGGTCTTGTTTTATTCATTCTTCCGGGGATAAACGCGACGAGGTTTGTGATGGCAGCCGCGTATATCAGCGCCACATGCGTCTGCATGCAAGTAGTTGCCTATGCGAAAGGAGATGGATGCGTTTGAATTTTTTCACGGCGACTCCAAAGAGGCTTCCCGAGGTCGTCGGCGCCACGGAAACCCGTGACATCGGGATAAAAACATCAGCTCATACATAGAACTTCAAGCCTGTTATGTAGGATGCATGTAGGTGGTGCGTCACAGTATGAAAATGAGCGTGTGCAGGGCCAGATCCATATGTGCATCAGTGAGGAGTGACCTGCAGGTTGTGTGACACAACAAGTTTCAACAACAAAAAGTTAGAACTGTGAAGTTTTCAATCGTCAACACTTCCGAATTCCAAAGGTCACCAAGGTTCTTCGCCGCCACGAGTGATTCCACCGCTCGTAGTCTTGTGCATCGGTCTGAGTGTGGAATCGTGTGTGTGTGTGTGTGTGTGTGTGTGTGTGTGTGTGTGTGTGTGTGTGTGTGTGTGTGTGTGTGTGTGTGTGTGTGTGTGTGTGTGTGTGTGTGTGTGTGTGTGTGTGTGTGTGTGTGTGTGTGTGTGTGTGTGTGTGTGTGTGTGTGTGTGTGTGTGTGTGTGTGTGGATCTACCCACTGATTACCGAGGGCGAGTCTCGGCCTCTGGGAGCGCGGTGAAGGGACTGGCTAAGCTCTCGGTGATGTCCGCGGGGTAAAACGCGGAGGGGGAAAGCCTCTGCGGTGTCAATCGCCGAGCCGGACTCTGACTGCTGCGTGTTTGTGTTGGACGTCAGCGCCCGACGCTTGACGCTCAACAGGCCCCCGGACCTTGTGGGCCAACACGGCGCACGGGGAAAACGGGCGGAAGAACCTGGGGCATGCTGGGTAACGAGATCTGGTGAGAGCAGGGGGGGCTGGATCATGGTGACCTGCCACGCTTCAAGTCAGAGTTCACTATTCAACTTCTTCCACCAACACACTACTGCGACTCCATGTTCAGTACGAGAGAGTGAGTGACGTTCAACAAATGACCGAAGCTGAATCTCAGTTTCGATAAATAAATAAAATCAGCGGTTGTTTATTTTCTTGCTTACAGTAAATAACCCAGTGATTACCCACCCCGACCCAGACGGCCTTAATATCTAAGACCCCAAACCTTACTCAACCTACTACCAGCGTTTCTAATTTTTATTTTATCAACACATACAATACAATACACCACACAAGTTACTCATAAGCGGCGGCAGACGAGGCTAATTATAAATTATTGCTCGGGTGCAAAGAGATGTGATATATCGTAGACTACTTTATTTTCACCAATGCAGATTATTGACACACACACACACACACACACACACACACACACACACACACACACACACACACACACACACACACACACACACACACACACACACACACACACACACACACACACACACACACACACACAGAGGCTCTTATTTGATATAGGCTTTTAAGTTGCTCCTGAACACACAGCTACCTCTGCTCCTCCGTCTTAAGAAATTCTGGATAATTCCCATTGCCACCGCATTGTTTCCATCAAACAATGATACAGCCGTGCCTCACTCACCGCTCTGCAACAAATCCCGCTCTCATCACTAATTCATTTCGGTCAATTCTACGTTTGTATTTTCTTTTTCCGAGCATTAAGTTATCGTCAATGAAGCCAGTCACCTTCTTCAAAAGATGTTTTACATTAAAAGCTCCCTAGTATCTGCCCTCTCAGGGCAGACTGTTAATGTTGAACTACATTGACGTTAAGCAACGATCGGATTTAATCACAGTAATTAAGATTATTTGTGCTAAAAAATGAAAGAAAAAGAATCGCCTTTGTATTTTTTTTATAATATTGGCTTTTACACGAGAATTTTGAAATACATCAAATTACTTCGCCTTTCTTTAAAGGAGCATTTTAGGAATCAAGCACTTACAGTACAGTATGACTAAGATTAATCACGATATATATAATCTAGTGAGAGAGAGAAAAAAATCACTACTAATTCTAGTATTGCCACAACATTCGCCATCCAAATTGGAAATGAGTACATTTTATTTCTAGCCACTATATAGACAATGAAATAGTTTGTGGCTCCCATGATGAAGAGCCACTAATGACAGTGAGAATTAACAAAAGCCCACAGGTTTGTCTCTCGCACTCGCGCACGCACACACACACACACACACACACACGCACGCAGCCCAAGAGAGAGGAGAGGGAGCTGGCGAGGTGGCATCGGCTCGGGGAACAAGGCAGCAGAGAGGAGAAAGTGAAGATCTGGGGCCTTGGCAGGAATCAGCGTGGCATGACAAGGCTCCCATTACGTCTCATGTCAGCTCATGAACTAATGGAGGCATTAGCATAGCTTATAGTAGGAATATGAGTCATTGGAGATGATATATAATTTAGAGAATCTGCGACTCAGACCCCCCTAAAAAGAAAAAAAAAATTGGTGATTCCAGTTTACACAGCCCCTGTTGATGAGAGCCCTCAGCAGATGTGAGACTGCGCTGGCATTCATTTGTGCACTGTGCATTAACACAGCATCTCTCTCTGACACACACACACACACACACACACACACACATGCAAACACACATGCAAACACACACACGCAAACACGTACTTGCATCAGGAGGCTAATTACTGTAGCTCATGCGTTACTGATACCATCTCTTATTTTTCTCCCCTTCCATGTCTAATGGTTGTGACAGTAAATGAAGAATACCTGGGGGGCGGGGGGGGGGGGGGGGGGCAGAGAGAGAGAGAGAGAGAGAAGCGGCTGATCGGCTGTGGCAGCTCCGGGGTGTGCGCCTGCCTGGCGTCTCGGGCGCATCTCTCTCCGCCCAGAATCAAGCCTTCATTGCGGGGGGGGGGCATGCAGCTCTCTGGGCCCCCTCTTCTTAATCTGACGCCCATTCTCCTCTCTGTCTCACCTGCAGGTGGGAACTCACACAGCTAAAGGCCTCCTCACATTCAGCCACCCCCCCCCCCCTTTCTAATCCCCCATCCATCCATCTATCCTTCTCTCCTCGCAGGTGCTCCGCTGCGTTCTCGACACACTTGTTCAAAATTAGCAGCTTTCGTTTTTTTCCGAGGTGGAATTTGCTTCCCTCGTTCTTTTTTTTTTTGTGTGCAAATGCTGTTTCATACCTTTTAAAAAAAAATATTTTGTCCTCTTTGGATTTGTCTCACCCTCCTACTCCCTTACTCCTTCTTTCTTCTATCCCTTCATCTTTCTTTTTCTTCCTTCCATTCCCTCTCCTCCCTCCCCTCCTGCTATACCTATCTATCTATAGTCCGGCAGATGCTGTCCCATTTGTACTCTCCCCCATGACATTCCTACGGGGGATTGCTTAAGGATTCAGGAGCCTCAGTGCTCATGGATCACACTGACACTTGGTCAGCATCAGCAGATTATGAACTATAGGCGCCTGACACCCCGCCATTGTTCCTCCATCTAAATATGAACAATAAGGCCCATCCGACGCCCACGCTGACAGCTTATTCGCTCTTATCACTCCCGTGGAGTCGCCCGGCATGATCTGGGCGCCTCCCCCTTCCTCCTCCCCACATGTACACGCCTCCCCCCGACCCTCTGCCTCAGCAGAGCCCCCCCCCCCACTTCAGCCCCTTTTCAGCGCAGCCACGGGGCAGGGGTGGAAGGACTGGAGGGAGATAGGGGAGGGGAAGGAAGGAAGGGGCAGAGGGCAGCGAGAACAGCTTCTTGCTAAAGTCTCACACGATGGTTAACAGATCATCGGAGCCTTTTGGTGCCTCGTTTGGAGCGAGGACGCCCTTATCAAGTAAAACTGGGGTTGCAGTAGTTTTGTTCAGAGACGCTTTGGCGGCGGGGGAAGGAATCCAAGTGTTGAGAAAAATAAAATCCACAAAACGTTTCACTCTGCTGTTATACGAACGCAGCTTAGACGAGCTAGCGGGACGTCCTGGTGGTTCAGTCCACTAATGTACTTATAATTGAGATCCCCTCCGTTTGACTCTGACTCAAGACCTTGTCACGTGCCATTACTGTCTCTCTTCTCCACTAATTGCTTGTCACTGGCCTTTGTCAGTCACAGTCAAACACTGGTTGAAATGATTGAAGAAAGATATTTTTATTGAGACTTTAAGAAAATGACGCGGGCGGCTACGAACAACAGCTCAACTTTCACTCGGAGCTACACGACGTCCGGCACAACTCAATCGCTCACACGAAAATAATGAATGGAGGAAAAATATCAGATGATGTTCAAATGCGACTATATTGTTAAACTTTTAGTTATTTGTGTTTTACGTCGTTTTCCAGTGTTTTAAAAGTTCTCGCTTTCTACAGTATCTGCTCATGGCAACTTACAGAACAGTTGAGGTCAGGAAAAGGTTGTAATGAGAAATTTAAAATGGCAGATGTTGGGAAACTAAAGCACTTTAGGTTTAGGCTGGGGAAAGATTGTGGTTATGGGTAATGAACATGCTAACTGGTCCTGTTTAAAAGTGGGACACACTACTTGCCTCTCCACCACAACCCACCTCCACACTGTTACTTCCCACCGTAAGGATACGGGGCCGATCCCACGTCCCGTATTAACTGAATATGAGCAGGGTTTGGTTAATGGCGACCATGACACACCAGCCTGTCACTGATCTGCACATCTCTGTCACCGTCACAACCTCGACCAGCTTTTTAATGAGAGCGGCCGAGCTTCCTGTTGACAGGACACCTTCCAACAGAAGGAGAGGGGAGAGAAGGGACGGTGGGCAAAGGAAGAGGAGAAGGAGAGCAGTGGGAAGAGAAGGAGGAGGAGAGCAGTGGAGAGTGTCGAGGCTTTCTGAGCGGAGTAGGAATTAACAGGGCCCCAGGGACGGCCAGATCAGAGCCAGGGTCCCCAGAGAGCACTTACCACAGGGGCCCCCCCACGCTTGTTACAGCAAGGCAGGGGCCACCAGGGGACTCCCAGGGCTACACTTCACAAATGTGAGGCTCAGTTCACCAATGCGAGATGGTTAAAAGGCAGACGGTCAGGGTGGGAAGGAAAGCGCTCCACAATTATGTCCTGCTTTGAAACATCCGGCGACGAGAGCACCGGAGAAATTATACCAAGCTCGGATATGTTTAAGATCAATTTGGGAATAAATCCTCGCAGATGACGTATTCCTCTTCTCTGAGAACATTATGCTCAAAGGCTAACTCCCATGTAAGGTCTTTTTAGAGGGCTGAAATGCCAACTGGATCACTGGGGATGAGGGAATTAGCCAATAATGTGAGTCCTGTTGAACGACACAGACACCACCCATTGGCAGGGCCATAAATTTGTGGCTGCAGTTCCTCCGTGGCACAGTCGGGAGTAGTCTCACATCTAATCCAATATCACTGACACTAAAACTCAATCCAGCAAATGAGATCAGCCCAAGAGTTGAGGTCTCACTTCCTCGTTGTACATCACGATATAAAAAAAGAAGTCGCGGACATAAAAAGGAAAAGTCCAGTGGACGTGACGGGGGGATGACTAACGGGGAAAATCGCTGCTAAATAAATCTTTGCTCGTGAACAGAGATATTTGACATTCACATTTTTAGTCACGTCATTAGGACGCAAACACACATGGGTCCATTTATAAACATTTCACAGACTGACGAGAGTCCAAGGGGAATGGAATGTAAGTGTAATAAATGAAAACAGAGTTGTGTTGCAAGAGCAGTCTATGGGATCTCTCTTCATTAGAAATCTGACTCATCTGCCCCGAGTCCTTTCCTGTTTTTCTCTGTGAAATTGTATCAGACAGTTGGTAAAACTAAGGAAATCTGTGCCTCGTTTTCAGCAGTGTCAACATGCAGTCAAAGATGCGGGACTGGGGCCTCGCAGGGTTAAATTAGCAACGGATACAAAACACATTTGTTGCCCTCCAACGGACAAACACATTTTCAACAACCTTTTGAAATGGCTCAAAATTACCAACATTTCAACTGGTTGCCCCGGCCGAGTTGTGATCCATCAATCGGCTCAGTGAATGAAAAAAAAATATGGACGGAACAGATTAATACTGGTCAGGCTGGCGTTATTCTTTTCTGCCAGCAGATGTTAACCATAGTTTTATTGGTATCAAACCCTAACCCTAACCCAAACCCCTAACCCTAACCCAAATTGTGAGAAGTACTTGGCAGTAATCAGTGTTCTAGCAATTGTAACAAAATATGGGAAGTAGTAAATTTCACACTGGTCCAAACGGAAAATGTCTCAACAACTATTGAATAGTTATTTAACGGTTGTAATGGCGTATAAACTACCAAGAGTATGAAACCTGCTGACTTTGGTGATGCCTTCGAGATCTCCCATGAGGTTGATGTTTGTGGTTTAGGCAAAATCTGCGTGATTTAAACACGTGCTATCCCTGCATTTTGTCCAAAACATTAATTAGAACCAAATATTGGCCAACCTTTGTTTCCAATATGCATTGTTTTTCCTAACTAACAAATGTAAGGATGCCAAGATGCGAAACTAAGATGGGGAAGATGCTTAACATCCTACCTGCTGAAATTCAGCACGTTAGCATGCTAATGTTAGCATTCGTCTTGGAACACATCTGCGTGTTAAATTAAAAACATTAAATTCCAACTCACGTCTATATGTGGAACAGAATTGCCCCGCCTTCTTTGCTTCGTATGATTCAGTAACTTTGACCCTGTGCTGGATTTGAGTTCATTTTTCGGGGGAATAATGTTTGTTCTTGTTTTAGAGCTGCGACCGGCTACAGGCTACAGCTGTAGTTAATATGAAGACCGTGGGAGGTTTATTAAATGCTGTATGATTTGCTACCTTGCGGACTGTTAGCATGTTAGCCAAGTTAGCCTCACTAGCTTGGCTGTAGCCTCACAGTCTTAAAGGGACAGTTCAGTGATTTTGAAGTGGGGTTGTATGAGTTACTCATGCATAGTTAATGTCCCCTCATGGAGATGGAGAGCGTCTTTTTTGCCACATTTTAAATTATTAGTGCAAACTTTAACGACTGTCTGGCGGAAAACTGAAGCAGTGAAAAAATACGTCCTCCAGCGTACAATTGAACTGATATTTTTTTTTAAGACGTTCTCCGGTGGTCCCCTCTGCAACAGTGGGACTACGACTCTCGCTACTTCCACTTCTCCTCCAAACTCTGTTAAATGACATCGCTGATCTCCATCTCCATAAGGTGACATATTAACTATGCATGACTAACTCATACAACCCCACTTCAAAATCACTGAACTGTCCCTTTAACTATTTTCTCTCCTAGTTGCCAAAATAATGCGAGGACCTGTGAGTTGTTCGTGTATTTCTGTTGATATCTAGTCCCGTCAATGTCATGATCAGTGTTCCTACAGTTGTCTGGAGGTAAAACGAAGTGGGGAACTAGAGTGAACCCCCCCAAAAAATTGATTTGACAAGCCCAACCTACACAGTTGTACTTTAACTGCTCACTTGTTTTCTTTGCCTCATTTCGGTGAATTATTTCCAGGTTTTTTTTTTTCCACGTCGGCGCCGCTTGTTGTTCTCCCTTTGCTTCTTTATCCTCTAAGTGTTTTCTAATGGAGTGACCCAATTTTTGCCGAGCGGTGCATTAAAGATTCACCTTGTCGTGAAATATTTTCCGAATCACGGAAAAAAACTAAATTTAACCAATTTTTCTCCCTCTCTCTCTCTTCATCCGTCATGCTGTTTGTTTTGATAAAACGAATATACCAACAGATTTAACCCCTATATGGCAGCGCTGACACGAAGCAGATGGCTGCAGCAGCTATGGAGAAAGGTGTTATCGCAGGCTGACAGTGAAGATCTGCTATTTAAACAGAGAGCGGCTCGCTGGCGCTGGCGCTGGGTAGCGTGAGTCGAACCACGCGAATCAGACACCGCGGAGGCCACCGCTATAAAACTGAGGACGTCAAATTGTTTAATTCAAAAGGCGTAGGTTTAAGGCTTAACATTTTTCATACCCTCAAGAGGTGTATGCAATTTTAAACATTGTAAATATAAATGGAGGCGAAGCCAAACCGGAAGTGTTTTTGAGAGCATTTCAACACACTGTTGAAAAAGTGATGCTTTCGTGAGGGCAGAGGGAATAGACCCCCCACCCATCCACTCTCCGCCCCATCATCTACTTTTCCTTCTGCCGGAGATACTCTGTGTCTTACACACAGTTTCTTTTTCTTTTTGATGCTTTGAAGTGATATTCCTCGGTGTTGTGTGCCTAATTAAAAAGCACTTATAGTTGTGTCTGGTTCAAGGTTGAAGCATTGCCGTCTCATCACGGTTAGCTAATCAGAAGCCTTTTGAATCACCGCAGCATCCCTTCTTAATGAAGTGCCGCAGACAGTCGATGGGGCGACTGGCCTGGTGTTTCCATTTGAATCTTTCTTTTATGGGGGTGAGGGTAAGCTGCTCCGCGAAGGAATAGAGAACGCTCGCCATTTTGGAGGGGGGGGGGGCTGTGTGTGCGTGTGCGTGTGTGTGTGTGTGTGTGTGGGATGGAGTGGGGCTGTAAATTTCTGTCAGGCGCTGAGGTGTGTGTGGCAGGGAGACGGGGGGGGGGGGGGGCTATGCAGGGATTAACATGATCAAAGACACAAATGCAGCCGAGCCACATAAGCAAAGTAAGAGAAGGGGAGAAGAGTCATGCAGGGCTCCCCCCGCACACCCCTCCCCTTTCCCCCCCATAATAACTCCCATGGAAGAAATGAACCGTAACTGAACTGTGGCTTCACCCACGCCCCACCTCCGCCCTCAGACTACTATCGATTCACGGCAACTGTGCGCGACGACAAAAACAAACATTGGACGCCGACCGTACACGCGGCTGTACGTGGCCTATCGACGTAAGCACGGATGCATGTACCGTGCAGCACGGCGACATTCCGGGTTCTAGCGAGCAGGCCGGGCGCGTGTAGAGGGAGACAGACAGGAAATAAACAAACAAGTCGGGGGTTTAATAGAATTGTACCTGAAGCCCCGAGGACACGCACGCACACACAAACAGAGCGTATCAGCCGGCATGCTAATACTGCCAAAGGGAAGGCAAAACTAATAGCGGAGACATTAAGAAAATGATCCCCAGGCTGATATGTTTTCTATAGATGGCGACTAAACAGAATTGCCATATTTATCATACTCAGGGAAACAGAGAGAGAGAGAGAGAGAGAGAAAGGGAGAGACCCCCATCCACAGTCCTGTCCCTCTCTGTTGTCCCCGGGAGAGTAATGAGAGTTGCCCCTGGGAGAGGGTGCAAGTTAGTGTTTCTGTGCATGTGTGTGTGTGTATGCGAGCGTGCATTTATTTGTGTGTGTGTGTGTGTGTGTGTGTGTGTGTGTGTGTCACCGAACACGGCGAGTTCCCGCGCCCACAGTGGGCTAGGGTTCCTACAACCGTTACAGCAGCATCCCCCGGGCCCGTTACACAAGTGAACGTCCTGCGCTTACGGTGAAAAGCACAAAGGGCGTCGACCTTGGCACCCGCGGCTCCACCTGCACGATGCTGAGAAATCTGGAACATTCACAGAACATGAAACTGTCAATAGATGAGAGCTTTGTCCCAATAGGCCGACAGCGAACTGGAAATCCTTTAAATTTATAGAATTGCATTGTACTTCATGAGATAATGTATCTTGTATTCATGCTCTCTATCCACAAGGTAACTAGTAACAACAGAGGTACATTAATGTACTTGTCAGGTAATGTCCTACCTGAGTGGCCGTTGCCTTCTTCCACCGCAGCCAGCTGAACAGGAAAGAGCACGATGAACGCCGACAAACTAAAGACGTCAAATTGCTGTTTGAGGTTAAAAAAATTTCTGTCAATAGTTACATTGTAAACAACCCTTTTATGCGTTATTCTACCCATGCTCCTCATCTCTCCATCCATGCCTCCCCCCTCCCTCCCCCTCCCCTGCCCTTCTCCCGCTCTCCAATTAAGCTGCGGCGGCAGGTTTCCATCAGCTGTCTGCTCGTCTGACGCAGGACTCCTCGGAGCAGAGGGCTGTCAGGAAATGAACTCATCACTGGGTGACAGCTGCTAATTTCTCCCTCTTCCATGTCACACGAGTGGCCTGCTGCAGTTAATAATGAGCCATCCAGCCCTGATTAGGGAGACACGCAGGGAGGGGTGGCGAGGAGGACGCACACACCCACACAATGCAGAACACAATCACTCAGACGGACATGTAGAATCATGCACAAGCTGCAGCGCAGACGGACATTCCCATTCAGAACAAAAAAAAACTAAAACAAACGACACCGTGGACCGGGGATGTTAGCGGGGCTCACGCTCTGTTTGTCTCGGGGCTCATGCTCTGTTGTTGGTTTTACAGGCTGCATGAGGTAGTATATACACTCAGGAACACCTGTTAACACCTGCTTATTCTTGAAATGATCAAATCAGCCAATCATGTGGCGGCAGTGCGAGCGCGAGCTTAATGCAGATACAGGTCAGAGGTCAGGTAATGTTCCCATCAGACACCAATATGGGGCCAAAATGGAGTCTGAGGGACTTTGACTGTGGTGAGATTGTCGGGAGTGTGTCTGAAACTGATGATCTCTCTGGATTGTCACAGGCACAACAATCTCAAAATGTTCAAGAGGGTCTGGCTGCAGAACTCCAGAACTCTAGACCAGAAACACGAGACCTCCACTTTAGACTAAAGGTGAAGACAGGAGAAGTCTAGAGTGGAGCTCCAGTCTGCAGCCAGACCCTTCTCAGAATGTTTCTCAGATCGGTGTAAAAAACTAAAAAGAAACATCGTGTCGGTCAGTTAACACCAGTCACCACCAACTTACATTATTGTCTGATTTTCAGAACAGACCAGTGATCTTCGGTGATCTTCGGTGAACTCCCCAGTCACCGGATGTGAACCCAACAGAACCTCAGGATGTGGCGGAACATGTCAACATGGAGCTGAACCTCACGGGGTGAGTTTCCAACATCTTGTGGAATCAATACCACAAAACAATTGAGGCTGTTTGGTGAGTAGAGTTAACCAATATATAAGTAATTTGTGCCTGATCAAGGTAGTTCAGTCGTAGTTCCTGCCACGTCCCAATACTGTACACAAAACTCTTTGAGGTGATACAGAATGTCCAAACTTATTCATGAAAAGTTTTTAATTTGACTTAAATAATTAAATTCATGGAATAATAAGAGTTTCTGTTCTGCCAATGCTGGCAGTTGCGTAAAGTCAAGGTGCCCAACGTGGAACCACAAAAAATCTGATGAGTCGCACAACAATTACACAGAGAGGAATGCGTAAATGTTATGCTACGCAGAAATAAGATTACATTTCTCACACGTTTCACTAATCATTACTCCTTTTTAAAAAAAAAGAAGACTTTCAGGACTCTACTAAAGCTCATGCTACGGCTGTCAGTTTTACGTACACACGAGGCGTGGATGGCGTTACTGCGTTTGTTTGCGTTTTTGTCAACAACCTTCTCACAGGCGTGTGACGTCGGCTGCTTCGCCCAGAAGACGTGTCCCCTGTTAAGTGTGCCTATCTGTGCTGAACGGTACAACAAGAAAAAAGAAGAAATAAGAGTATGAAAAGACTGTGTGAGTTTATAAATGCAACATGGGGCTGGGAGCAGGAGACAAAGACCGGCTCAAAGGCAGACAGGTGTTATGTGAAATTACAGGCTCCCTTCTCTCTGTGTGGTTGTGGATTTTTTCGCTGCTCTTTCACTGCTCTCTGGCCTCACCTCTCTCAGCATCCATCTGTAATCCTCTCATTTTTTCCTGCCCACTCCCTCCGCTACTTTCTCTCCCAGCCCACCTTCTCGCTCTGCGTACTCGCTGCGTGTGTGTGTGTGTGTTGAAGGGATGATCTTTTGATGCCCTCGGTGTGTGCGCGAGTGCTTTTCTCTCTCTACTTTCAGCAGTTGGCCATTGTGTTTGCAGCCGTCATACTGCTCTCCCACTCACTCCATCAGAAACCAGGCCTGTGCAGGGGCCTAAATGAATATTGATTCTCCCTCCAGTGCTGAATACTGCTGGGGAGAAAGAAAAAAGGATGAGTGTGTTGTACACAATGAACAGAATGGGCCTGACGGGGGGAGAGAAGAGAGCATGACGATTAGGACGACGGTGATCATGATGACGATAATGATAATGGTGATGATAATGACCATGTTGGTGATCAGAAGGCATGATGGGAGCCATCGGTTGACGCATGTGCAGTGTGCATGCTTGTATGCCGGCGCCGTTCTGTACACGTAATCGCAGTATTGACAGCAAATTAAACTTGAACTTTAATAAATAAATCTGGACACGGTTGTTAAAAATCAGGCGCAACCTTTATTGTGACAAATGAAACTACATGAATGTTTTTTTCAGAGGTTTTTCAAAAGGAGTTAACAACACATGTAAATGTATAATTATCATTTCTATTTATTTGTAGCATAAGACATCCATTAGATCTGTTTTCAAAATCCAAAAGTTTATTGGTTTGTCACTGACATTAAAGGGGCAGTAAGCGATTCTGGAGACAGAATATTTCTCTCTTTGTTGTTGTTGTGATTTTCCTGCTCCCGGGTCGTGGGTGTGGGAGTCCGACTCCTAAACCACTAGGCCAAAACCACGGCGTTGCAGCGCCGCCCACCATCACGTCTCTTAACGTGTCGACGAGTGACGTCTACAAACTGCGCTCGGGGTGTTGTGTGGTGCGGTCTGTGGCTTTAGAAACGCTTACTGCCCCTTTAAACTAATTGCTACAAAGGATGAAAGAAAAATGGACAAATGAATGAACCAAACAATATCGCAACAACACGGAACATAAGATGATGAAATACATACGCATCCCGAGGAAAACTCTACCTCTATGGAACAAAATACACATTCTCCTTCGCAGTGAGCCATTTCAATCTCAGAATGTTAGATGTGATCTTAAAAAAATATTTAATGAGGAAATACATTCATTTCCTTTTCACGGGATTAAAAGAGTTGTTAATACAGTGTTGGTGTTTGTGATTAGCACCGATGCCTCTTTCCTTCACTGTCCCGCTGAATGAAGGATGTTTAACCTGAGTTAAGCCCGACAGAGGACAGTAAGACAACAGACAACAGAGGTCATGGAGAAAATGAAATCAAAGGGAACAAGGGAAGAGGAAGAGTGTAGAGTCTGATTTCCTAATGCAGACTTCATCAGGATTAAACCGAAGTGAAACGAGAAATCTTTACCTTCATCACCCGATGTCTCTCTCTTCTATCCTTCCAGGACCAAATTATGAGGCGCTCCGTCCAAATACACCACCATCTCTTCCGCGGCCTGCTGCTCCGCCTGCTGCACCTCCCCTTCCCCCGCCTCCCCGTACACGCCCTCCTCCACCTGCAAGGTGCAATTGTCCAGCTCCGTCACGATGTAGTGGGTGCCTTCGTCGTTGACGATGACCTGGGTCACACCTTCCTTCATCATCTGCGACGCGGCGAGCTGCAGCACCTCCTGCATCCCCTCCCGGTCGGCCTCCCGGATGACCCGCACGTTCTCCTGCTCCTGTTTCGCCCGCACCTCGCTCTGCGCCGCCTCGGCCATCTCAGGGGTCAGGACCTCGTGGATGACGGTCGCCTCCCCTTGCGTTTCCTCCTGATGGCCCATTTCGCTGACGGCGCTGAGCAGCGCGTCCAGGGCCGTGGACGACTCGGAAACGCTGTGGCCTTTTCCCGCGGTTGCAACTCTGCCGACGGCGCCCAGCTCCTCCCTGGCCTCCCCCGACTCCAGCACCACGAACTGGGTGCTGTCTCCGGCCAGGTGGGCCCCGCCAGATGCCACCTCCCTCCCAGAGGCGATGACTTGTCCGTCCTCGGTGATGTGCAGCACCTCTGCCACCTGGCCAGCCATGGCCAGCGTCTGCAGGGTGGCGGCGGCCGACTCCTCCAGGGCCTGGTCGATGGACACCTCGCCGCCGCCGTAGCCCTGGATGATGATGACCTGCTGGACTTGTTCGTCGTGTTCGAACTCCTCCGACGTGCCCTTCCTGTGCACGGGGGAGTCCATGGTCTCCACGAACGTAGCCCCCTGGCCCTTCAGCCGACACTCGAAGGACTTGCACACGATACCTATCGGGAACAGAGAGACACGTTTCACATGACACGTCATAATTTTGACATTTGGCAGATACTTTTTTCTTATCTGTTCTTAAACTGCTAAAACATCAAATGTAACTAAAACTGAGTAGACAATGAGAGACTGGAGAGCATCCGAACTTCATTGGTAGTCCCTTTGGATAGAAGTGTAGAAATGAAAATATAGAAGGAAAGTAGTTTACAGTACACATACAGTAGCACACATGGTCACATGTATCAATCACTGCGAGAGAGAGAAAAAAAAAAGAGGCTGATGCAACACTGCACATATTTTGTGTCACCAACGCACGGAGGAAGAGAGTGGGGAGATGCGGCTGGTGCTAATTGAGCCACGCCGTGCCCTCTCAGATCGCAGGTTGCCATGGCGTTTCCAAGGTGATAGGAACAGTGTTAGAAATGCCATTGTTTAAACAGCGCCGGGGCTCAGACACTTGTGGGCTAATCTATGCAGAAAAATGGGGATTTGAGACAGTGAAGAGGGGACTCTTTCCACGCTCGGCAGAGGTGAACTTGCGGCACGGAAAAGCTGAAAAAACACACGTGGTTTCGTTAATGGAGGAGCATGTTGACATTCATTTGCAATGTTTTAGTTTTAAGGTGTGTCCTTGAAAGTTTTTGCAGACTCTACAACCCTCCCAGCTCATGAAACCCTCACGGATTCTAACAACTCCCTCCGAAAGCCTCACCTCTTCACGAAATAGAACCCTTTTTTTCCCTTCTTCCTTCCCTTTGCCCACTTCCAGAAAAGTTGACATTTTGGAAGTGGAAGGTTTTAGCCCCAAGGGTATAGCAACAAGATCACACGGATCCCACGGTACATACAGGAACGAGCTCATCAATCATTGATATTCCCATCTCCCTCTGACATTTAATGTCCTGCATTCGCGAGGTTGACAATGTGGTCGGGGAGTCAGAGTTTGTGTCTCTGACCCAGCGGGGCCCCGTCCGCGAACAGGCACAGGGATGTGTTCACTTTAATTCTTACTCTCACTAAGGCAGTGCACACTCCCGCGCTGGAGGAGACAGTGAACACTTCACCTGTTGAGAGTGTGTCCAGACTAGTGTTACGATCCGGACGGATAGAAACTGAAACACAGCCTTTATTATTCCTAATGGCTACAGTCAGTGTGTATATAAACCCTGACGGGCCTAAATGATAATCTACAAAACTACATGTAGAAAAACTGACATTAGAAGGTCACGAGACCGCAGAGTAATTTTTATAGTGCAGAGGGACAAGGTGAACTGTCTCCACCTTGTCCCTTACAGAGTTTTAAAACACTTCCATACTTGTCTTTCTCTCTGTCCGTCTCTTCCACCGTGAGTCTCTTTATCTTTTTTATTTCTAGTAGTTTCTCTTTCGCCCTAAATGTGGAGTGTAAGATTACAATGTTCCTTTGTTTTAAGGAACACTAACCCCACAAAAAAAAATCACCGTGATGCTGCCGTACACAAGGCAACAAATTGGTGAAGCAAATATCGGTTCAGCGCTTCTGTCTGTACAGTATCTCAAGTGACAAGCACCGCGTTGGTTAGCGTGTGTGGACTGCGGCAGCGGGGATGAAGACAGCCAGAGGAAGTTGGGGTCGTAGCGCAGCAGAGGTCACCGCGGAGCTGAAAGCGGCCCGAGCTAACTGCTTGCGCCCAAATGCTGCGAGCGGATTGGTCGTCTGAGGAGGGACAATAACTCGATGGCTGTGCAGTTGCTGCATTACCATAAAACCTCTGTGTGTGTGTGTGTGTGTGTGTGTGTGTGTGTGTGTGTGTGTGTGTGTGTGTGTGTGTGTGTGTGTGTGTGTGTGTGTGTGTGTGTGTGTGTGTGTGTGTGTGTGTGAGTGAGTGAGTGAGTGAGTGAGTGAGTGAGTGAGTGAGTGAGTGAGTGAGTGAGTGAGTGAGTGAGTGAGTGTGAGAGAGAGAGAGAGAGAGAGAGAGAGAGAGAGAGAGAGAGAGAGAGAGAGAGAGAGAGAGAGAGAGAGAGAGAGAGAGAGAGAGAGAGAGAGAGAGAGAGAGAGAGAGAGAGAGAGGCATGGACTGTTTTTATGTAGCTCTTCTCTGGTCTTATCAACCACAGAACGAGTCACATTCACACAGCGCCGCTAGTCACCGCACCTTTTCTGTTCATACACTGTCGTCGGTGCCGTCAGTGGCGACTCAGGCTTGAGTGTCTTGCCCAAGGACACTTCGGCATGCTGTCTGGGGGGGAAGTGGGGAATCCCACCATGAGGTCAGGCTTTGCTGGGTGCGAGTGTTTACAGTACGGGCTGCGATACGCGTTTGAATGTATATGCGAGTCCCTGATTGTGTTTGCTTAACGTGTGTGTGTTGTGGGGGTGGCGGGGCTACGCGTGGCCACTGTGTGTCACATTAGCCGCGGGGCGCTGTCGGCGGCGGCCCCGCTGAGGTTTATGGGGTGTCACTCAGTCGCCTCAGCCATGAATCAAGTTAATGTTGCAGATCCCATCTCCTCAGTTGTCCTGCGCTCCCGGTGGAAGAACAACATTTGAACAGCGTGATTTGGCCCCGGCGAGAGGCTGATGCCTGTTTAATATGTGTTTTTCAGTGTTCAGACTGACTGATCCTTTTAACAGGAAGTGCGAGAGAGGAGGCGCGAGCGATGGAGAGAGAGGCAGGCTGCTTTATTGGCTGTGATGTGAAACAAGATGGAGGCTCCCCGAGAGGAATAAAACAACGGGAGGAAGGAGAGGATGCAGCGACGGGGCGGCGATGTCACTTTGATTTCCAGATGACAGAAATGTCTAAAGGAACGTCTTACTGTAAGAGTGAATCAAAATGAACTTGTGCACAGCAAATGTGCAGGGAATTTTACTTTCTATGTAAATTTACTGAATACTAATTTCATTCGCATATTTAAACACAGTGCAGTGGTATGTGTATGTCATTTCTTGTTTTTTGTCCAGATGACTCTGGTATTTGTAGTTATTTTGTTATTAGGGAAAGCAGCAATATCGAAGACATCAAAGAAAAAGGACCAGAGAGACGATGATGAACGACGATTAAGAGCAAAATTATGTTTTTGTTTTTTTTATGTTACAGTTACCTCGTAATTCGTATATTCTCGGGGCGGCTGCACCTGAACGTAACAGGCCAAGAGGTCCCGAAACATAAACAGTTATCATTATGTATAGCACTCAAAGATAGATAAGTCCATAAGCGGATTCAAGTCTGAATATTCTCAAAAGTGCATTTAAAATTTGGAAAGATCGCAATTTAGGAAATGGATCGATCGGCCCAAAAACTGACCTGATTATCAGCGATGTGAAGGACAAATAGCAGCTGAGAGTTATATTTCACACGTCTGCACTGTGTGGGAAGATAACAGCGATGAGACTGAATCTATTCTCCAAATGGGATAAATCCTAATTAATGAACCCTTCCTTTTCCCCTGGACTCTAGAGTCTGACGACCGTTCCGTGTGTGGTGTGACTCGGTGTCTTTATACCGGCGGGTGTGTTTGTGTTAGGAGTCGGGGTCAGCGGCGCGGGAGTCTCCCTGCTCGGTGTACGGGTACAGATGCAATTATTGATCAGCGAATCAATGGCCTGGCCTGTGGCAGGGGCCCGGGGCCTCTAAGTGGCATTACTTCAGCTCGGAGAGACCGCCAGGGGAGCGGTCAGACAGCACTTACCAGCAGTTAGAGAAATTAACCTTAACACCGAGACACCGGCGCGCACACGCACACACACAATCAATTACGCTCGCTGCAACACAGGTCAGCTCGCTGTGAATGTAAGCTCACTTGCACATGCACATGTAATCAGGCCACACACACACACACACACACACACACACACACACACACACACACACACACACACGTCCTGTTATACGTGTGAGGACATTGTGCTGGCGGTATTCGTTCTTCAATCCCGCAAACTAAATTCACCCCCCCATTAATCTGAATACACACCACAACAAATGCTAAAAGACAAAAAATTCCACTTGAATAGAAACTACAATCAGCAAAGTCTATTATACTGTATCAAACCATAACGTGGGAAAGGACGAGAAAAAAAACAAACAAACATGCTCACCAAAACAATTACAAGGTCAGTGGTGGCACAATGAAACGGCCTCGGCTCAGTTCTAAACTGCAGCGCGGAGCCGTTTACAATCCTTTTACCAGCCGATTACCTTCAATTATAGATATGGAATCCAGTGCCTTAAAAAGAGACGCGATGGAGATGCCTCAACATGACACACATACGGCTGTTATTTGTGGGGGGATTTTTTTTTTACAGATGAGGTGTGTGTGTGTGTGTGTGGGCTTTTGAAGGTGACACTGCTAAGTAGATAAAGTGTCAGTTCAGGGTGTATCCAGGTCACTGGGGATGGCCTGCATATGAGAGCATGGTGTTTGTGTTTATTTTAATGTATACAAATTTGTGTCTTTTATTTTGTATTATTATTTTGGTTATTTTTCTACTTTTATCGTTGTTATGTTATTAATCTTTAACTTGTTTTTATTGTATACACTTTTAAGAAAGTGCCACATAAACAAAGTTTTTCATTAAATCATATCTATTATTAAAACATACTGTTTCTGTTTAAAAAACAGACGACTTGACTTTACTGTACTACTGCAGCATGTGTATACTATATATATGTCTGTGTATGATATTAAATTTCTATATTATTTAAGTGTGCAGGGAAATTTCTATGTACATATACATATTTCATACAGTATTTTTGATTCATGTGGAGTTTTAAATTCGAACTGAACGCGTTACTACAAAAAGACAATCATCCATACGTGTGTGTGTTTGTCGACGTTTATGTGTGTCTGTTTGAGGAGCTCGGTACACGATGACCTTACCTGCCTCCCCCCGTCCCCCCGCGAGGCCTCAGGCACAGCCGCATGTGTTTCCTGTGCGTGTTGTGTGTGTGTGTGTCCACCGCGTGCTCGGCGTGTGCGCACAAACCAGCGGGTCAGCTGAGGTCTGGCTGGTGATGGCTCTACTTTGTCTGGTAGGGACAGCCCGCTACTGTCACCTTTACAAACGCCATGAATCAACGCCAGGGGAGGGACAGGTCGGCCGACCAAAAAACAACCAATTATACAGCAGGCAGATTGACACCGTGCGGACGGGAGCGAGAGGGAGATGGAGAGACACTGAACACACCCCAAGGACGAATAAACATGAGAATGAGGCCACCGACAGACAGAGGGCCTGTTCCACTGGTACACCGGCTCTGAGGGTCAATATTAATCCATCAGCGACTCCAGCTAGAATGAAGCAAAGAGCGGATATCTTCACCGTAACATCATCGCATGAATTAACGTGTGTGTTGACAATTGACGTGACACAATCGGTTCGTCAATAACGTCCACAAAGCCTCTTAAAAGGTCGTTTTGCATAAATCATCTGCTGCCCAGGAAGTTCATGCATTTCATGTTTTTGGGGCGGCGAAGAGTTTTGTGTCGTCTTTACTTTCTTTATTTAGAGCCTCCCACGACCGACAGAAGCGCTTGGGGCCTGGCAGGGAAGCTGTACGTCTAAGGAACGGCCCAAGATGTGCTTCCCGTTGCGGCCGTCGGCTCGGCGAGCACCGAGCCGACGTGTGAACATTTACATTCGGAGACATTTTTTGCCAAACGAGTTCGCAATGAAGACACAAGTTTAACGAGGGCTTAAAGGGGAATAATACAGTTTATACAAAAGATATAAATAATCTGACCTATCAGTTGTGACTGTTTTCAGAATACAGATAGATATGAATGTCAGTCCAGCCTCACGTAATCAAAAGAGAGAGGGAGAGTGTGTGTGTGTGTGTGATAATGTAGAATTTCTCTTAAATACAGGTATATTGTATCATTGCAACAATATCAGGTTTGATACTGGACAGGGATACAAAACAGGAAACGCTATCAGAAGGTGATGGTCATTCACGCACGCACACACACACACGGTACAACAGTGGTCAGGGGGAGCACAGGTCATCGTCCTGCTCTCAGCTCTTTTTCTGCTGACAGAGGACGACCCAGTGTGAGTATAATCTGGTCCACACGAACTCTATCTACCTCGTGTCCCCCAGGTCTGTGCCCCCAGAGAGGGAGGGAGGGAGGGGGAGAGACACGGAGAGATGAAAGGTGAAGAGGGGGAAATAAATTTCATTGGGGAAACCATCTGGTCCACCCCTTCATGTTTCATCCGTTCATCCTTAGCGTCCTTTTCTCTCTTCTGGGCAATCTGGGTAGTTACAGTTTAGGGGGAAAAAAGCCTATTTTTGTTTCAGTTGTACTCTATCCAATTATCAAACTATAAAAACACAAGAAAAATCTGATACAGCCATGATTCAGTTTTTTAAAGATGCATGCACGCTATTTTTCCAGGGCTGCAACTAACGTCTATTTTCACCATCAATTAAACGGTCAATTATTTTCTCGATTAATCCATTAGTTGTTTGGTCCATAAAATGGTGAAACTTATCGATTATGTTTCCCAAAATCGAAAGAAGATTTTTTTTCTCTCCCCACAAACCAAAGATAATCAGTTTGCTGTCATAGAGGAGCAAAGAAACCAGAAAATATCCACATTCAAGGAGCTGAAATCAGAGTATTTAGACTTTTTAAAAATCAATTATCGAAAAATAGATTGCAACTAATTCAGTACTAATTGATCAATCTATTGACCGTTGCAGCTCTAGTTATTTTAATGTCATGACACAAAGAATTTACCAGACACCCAATTGGTTCCCGGATTATTATTTCTTTCCACAAGAGAGAGAAAGGGACAGACAGAATCAGACGTGGACATTTGAACACAGTGTCCCTCTGCGTGATCAGCGCGTCTTCCGGGCGCACGGCGCGCAGGTTGCTGAGAATTTATCTGTTCGGCTGCAGATGAAAAAAGAGCAAACGCGTGGGAGGTGCGAGGCCTGATCATCAGCCGCCGCCAGCGAGAGGGCGTTGCGGTGCCGCGGGTCCTGAAACACCTGAGGACTTGCAGGTTGACGCCACGGATTACGTTTCCCCTGGGAGAAGCAGGCGGAAGACGCATCATGTCAACTTTACCAACGTCTAACCAGATGTGACTAATGTATAACTTTTTATTTTGTTCGGAGTGCGCGCCTGTTTCCCCGACGCTGTAAATCACAGCGGCTATTTGCAGCCTTCAGACGATGGTCGGAAATGATCACAGTGGGATCCAGAGAGAGCCTGGTCCACTCGTCCGAGAGGGCCGGTTGACATATGAGACAATAACACAGATCATAACACTCCTTCCTTTCTTCTTTCTCATATTGCCCATTACCCCTCCTTCCTTTTGCCTTCTCTCGTTCTCCCCATTAGGCCTTTCGTTTCATCTCTCCGGCCTGTTTTCCATCCTCCTCTCCTTCCTCTCTCTCTCAAAACCTCTGGAGGTGGACCTTTGATTGCTTCTTTAATTAGCCACGTCAGGCAGCTCCGTGGATTTACAGGGGATGTCGAACTTCTGCAGATAATTACGTGCCCTTTTCCTTTTCTCTCAATTGCTACATCCCTCCCTCCATCCTCTTTCCACTGCCCCCCCCCCCACCCCCACCCATCTATGCCTCTCACTCACTCTCCCATGATTTAATGATTAATTATGGATGTGAGTTTGAGAATAAAAGCTCTTTCGCTAATCAAAATGAAATTTCCCCCCATCTGGTAATAACAGCGTGAAGATGATGTGGCCGATGTCTTGTTGTTGCCAAAGCCTTGGTCCCGCGCAGCGATCTGAGCTCCGTCAAATTGAAATGAACACTCGCATCACAATAGCCCGCTTCAGAATTTCTGAAAAGCTGTGTGGAGACGTGAAGAGAGTGTGGACTGGATCGGGGGATGAAGAGAATAAACAAAGAACGAGGGGGAAACAGAGACGGAGAGAGAGAGAGAAGCGGAACGCAATGAAAGACGTGAGTTCCGAGGCCTGAACGGGGAAACAAAGAGAGGCCTCAAACACCAAGTTCGACCACAGCCCTCGTCGAGGAAGCGCTTTCTTTGTCCGAAGCTGGAGTTTCATTTCAACAACCATATTTAGAGTTGCAACTAACATCTTTTTATCTCCTGCTCCCATCGATTAATCAGCGGCCTGTCGGTTACAAACCGTCAATTGAGAGAAAACCTTTGCTCTCCCCGACAGTGTCAGATGGTGACATGTAAAAAGTGTTCGCTTTTTTCAGAAGTAGCTCGTGTCCAGGGCAACATCGGGCTCCACGTGGGGCGGAACTTCCTGAACCAGGAAGTCCGACTTCGTCAAAGTTGTGAATGGAACAAGACGTGCACAGTCGAAGCAGTGGTAAGGAGCTATGGGAGGAGCCGTGGAATAACAAATGACGCGCGCGCACTTCCCTTCCGCGCGCCACCTTGGATTGGATAAACAGATGTTGAAGCGCATTCGACTTGGCACAAGGTGTCTCTGTCTCCGTGACGGACCAGACAGCGCGAAGGACGCTGCACGACGTCCAACTCTACAGACGGTGTCTAAGAAGGAAAAGCTTTTCTTTTTCTTTTCCGCAAAACTGCGAGATGACGCTTTGCCAAGGAACATGATGAATATTGGCAGCAATAACTTCGGTCAGATGAAACCAGAAATACATTTGTTTCCATCAGATGGCGTCCAGCATGTTCGCTGTGGACCTGTCCAGGACTAACGGCACGCGCAGGAGGGGGCTGCGCCGACATTTAGAGACGGCAGTGTGAATGTAAGCTCGTGTGTCCAAAGACCGAATGAAAAGTTTGACCGGAGAGGACTTGTCCAACTCCACATTGATCCCAAACACATCACACGCAAGTGTTTATAAGGAAAGGGAAGAAGAAGAAAAGGAAGAAAGCTACGACCTGGCCAAGTATTTCCTCTGAGGTGGGAGGTAGAGCAACAGAAAATATTTATTTGTGAAGAACTGAGAACACCGCTCCACAGCGACGCACCGTGCCCAGGAAGATTGAATATCGGTGGACACAAAATATTAAAAAATAAATCGTATTGTAGTTTACTTAAGCTGCTTTCAGACATGCAGAGAAGTCCGGCCTTTTCCGTGGGGGCTGTATGCGAGGACAACAAACGTGGCTGCGGACGTCGTCCGCGAACTCCCCTCAGTAAAGCCTGCTGGACAATACCCGAGTGAGCCGATGAGAGAACACAGCAGGGGGGATCTCTGGAGGATTCGCAGGGAGCGAGTGGGCGCGTTGATGACCGTAAACAACAACACCGCTGCGTTCCTCAGTGGAATCATCATCACGTCCTGCCTCCTGCTGCTCCACCCAGACGCCAGCGAAGGTTCCGGAGAATGTCCCGACTTTCCACGTCCGAATCGGCACAATCTCCTGCTGTTTGCACACAAGTTTCGTGTCTGAAAACAGCTCTAGTCTAATGTTGCAGTTAATCCTCAGTATTTGGCTTCATTTTTTTTATCGGTGTTTGGCTAAAAACTAATTCAGCTGTATAAAATGGGCAGGACTTGTAATTACGATCCAGTGAGCAGGGCCGTAACGCAGGGGTCTTGTCGTTTACTGTACATGCAATCATCAGATTTCTTTGCTTCCTCCTCAACCATCAAACGGAAGTGACGGAGGTTTTTTCCGGCAAATCATCGTTGCACTTCCACCAAGTGCAGAGAGCAGAGGTCAAACTGTGCTACGCTCCACACACACACTGCGCTATGCATCACGCAACCTCACGCCACGTACCTCGGAGCGCACGTTCAAGTAGGTAGTCGCGCACTCGGGTGTGTGTTCAAATTCTTTTACACAACATTGGTGCTCATTTCAGTTTTTTTTATATTCCTGGTTGATCGGCTTGTGATCATCAGCTGAAATCACAGACTTTGTATTTACTGCATCATCCCCCACGCCAACCCAATCAAAGCCTGGCAAACAATACAGTATATATATATATACGTACAGGATGTAGCACGACAAGTCCCTATTGTTCCCCCGTCCGAGTGACTCACACTCGTACACAACGCGCACTCGCAGACGCACAGGTCTGTTTAGCTTAGTCTCCGATCCTCCCCGCCATATTTACTGGGTATTTACCTAACAGAGGCATGCTGGAGATATTTATCGTCCTGATGGCTCTATATATAGGGCTGAGAAGCTCCGGCGAGGAGAGAGCCAGGCGCGGTGGGAGGTTGCTTCTCTAATCTCCATCTTCAGGCTGACAGGCCTGAGAAGGCCCTAATGAATGGCTCTTTTCATCTGCACGCCTGTGTGTATGTGACAGTATAAATATTTAGCAATATTGGAGTCAGCCCGTGATTCTACACAGATGGAGTGATTGATGGCTCAGCCCCCTGACGCACGCCAAAGCCCATCCTGGAGATGTTATATAAACCACCACAGCCTCTCTCTCTCTCTCGCCCTCCTTCCATCATCATCTCCATCTCGCTCTATCTTTCACGCCGCCTCCTCTGCTCTCCGCCTCCTTCCCAGCTTGTCTTCTCACTGTTGATCCGCCCTCTGTGGCTCTGCCAATTTGCCTCACTGTTGAATTTTCTATCGTACAGTGTGGTGTCTGCGCGGCTGCGAGACGGGCTAAATCAGAGGAAAACAACCTGACAGGGAGGAAACAGGAAGGAAAAAAATTCCTTTTTTTTTTTTTAAAGCCTCTTATGAAAGATATTTTATAGAACTGCATTCCCAAACAAAGCTCAGATTGTCATCTCTTTGATTTGAATCATTTGTATTTGCTTTGCCTTGTATAATTCATGTTTGACTGTTTTATACCTAATTGTTTTTTAAAGCTCTTCATCAGGCTTTGTAAATCTACAACTTTACTTTTTTGTGTAAACTTTTTCCACTGGACGCTGATTATTACTGCACATAAGTGTATATGAGCACTGCTCCAATGTTGCTGCTTATTATGTTAAGTAAATCAAAGGTCAAACTGACCATGGCAATGAGAGAGCTATACTTTTCAAGCCCCCCCTCCACTCACATGCACAGATACAGTATATATGCATACACTCACATTCAGAAACATATGCCCAATGTTGTCATCTGTGTCAGAGAGAAAGCAGACACACACACACGCACACATGCACACGCGCACACACACACGCGCACACACACGCACACGCACACGCACACACACACACACACACACACACACACACACACACACAAACAAAGGCGAGGTTGTGTATTTGCACTTGAGTTCGGCTCTACTTGTGAGGACTGACTCATGACAGATGTTGACCACTTTTGTGAGGACATTTTGGGGGGTGTGGAAATTGTGGCTGGTCATGGCAGTGGGATTAGGGTTGAAATGGGATTAGAATAGTGGTCAAGTTGAGGTTACAACTTTGGTTAGGGGTTATATATACATGTGGTGGCTCTTGGTTGAGGCAAAGCTGAATCTCAATGGAAGTAATGTATACAAATCCATTGCATTTCAGTGTGAGTGTGTGTGTCTGTGTGTGTGTCTGTGTGTGTGTGTGTGTGTCTGTGTGTGTGTGTGTGTCTGTGTGCGCACACACCCCTCTGCATATCCAATTAAACTAAAATACAAGAAGAAAATCCCTGAACCAACACATGAGGACTTTAAGGGGGATGTTGAAGATGTATTAACCTTGTAATTGCCTGTGTAAAATATGCCCCCCCCCCCACCCCCCGGTAATGAAATTTCCTGCTTTAATTTGAAAAAATTGGGGAAATATCTCCCCTTTTTTGCCATATGTTTTCCCATTTAATTGCATTTAGGACTTCAATCTCAAACACCCCCACTGCTTCCGTGTGGGGAAGGACCAGCACCAGCACCAGACCGGCCACATCTATTAATCTAACTGTCTTTTATCGGAATTAGCATTCAAATGTGATCGGTTCCACTGCGCCTTCGCCACCGCTTCTAATTCCGACAAAATCCACTCCTATGCAATAAGTACAGTGCCCTTCAAGACCACTGCCTCCTCCCCCTCACTTTGAGAGGTATTGATTTTTATTTGTTCTGTAATGAGAACAATTAGTCTTTTTCCTGCCTCCCCTTCATCTATCACCTCCACATTTGCTGTGGCCCTGCCACCAGGCCGGCCCTCGGTCTGTCGACCCAGCTGGGGGCCTGCTCGCTGGGCAGGGGGATGCCACGGCTCCCCTCCGCTGAGGAAATACAACAAGCCCAAAGAAAGATGACAGAGGACATTTCACGCCCAGGAAAAGGTCTGTCTGGAAAACAATGTATGTTTGTACTTCAAATGAACATTTTCATACCAGAGGTATTATGGATTTAGTTTTTTCCATTGGTGCAATAGAAAAATTTGCTTCCAAAATGTTAAATGAGACCAAATAAAACACATTTGAACAAATTGAGCGTGCGTGAGCGGCATCTCGGACTGGGTCTCTCCATCTCCAGCCCGTCCACTGTAGCAGCCTGACTGTGATTGATATGGTGAATGCAAGAAATTACAGCAGCCACAATCCAGTGTGGCCGGTGTTAACATGCATCGTAAAAATGTGAAAACACGATCAAAAACTCGCGTCCATCCATTAAGGACGCTTTAATTTCCGCCGTGGCAGGTGAGTGGCAGGCAGGACCGACGGACTCGCGGCGATCAGGAGGCTCTAGCCTCCGTAAACCGGCTGATTGACGGGGTGATTTGTGACCGACTGACTCTGTAAGTGGCTAGCTGCTTTCTCCGTGTAGCAGGTTGTGCCTGTGTACAGTACAAGTGTGTGTGTGTGTGTGTGTGTGTATGACGTCAGGTTCTATTTCAGCCGTGGCCGGTGAGGAATGAAGCATCTGAAAGAGCCCATTTCTCTTGCCGCGCTGCCTGAGCCTTACTTACCCTAATGATGTATAATAGCCTGCAACTACACTTAACCTGAGCATTACTGTGGCAAAGACTGAGTGGAAGAGGCACACGCACGCACACACACACACACACACACACACACACACACACACACACACACACACACACACACACACACACACACACACACACACACACACACACACACACACACACACACACACACACACACACACACACACACACACACACACACACACACACACACACACACACACACGTAAAGGTCTAGCTCTTCTGAGGACTCTGTTTGCGAAAGGCTGCGAGGGCAGGAAACCACCTGGCACCGTGCGAAAAAATGAAAGACTCACAAAGTCGCGCCGGTTCAATTCCAATCAATCCCCGTTTTTTCCGTCTGATCGCCGCTCCGACACTTTGCTCCGCTGCTGACTCATTCTGCGGCTATGAGCTGAACGATACGAGCACTTTGCATGCTGCATCTGTTGTCTCTTAATTAAACTGGTCTCCCTGCGTGCCTGTGTATGTTCATACATGCAATGTGGAATCTGGCACTTTAACCCCCTTTTCACATTCATTAGCGCCGATGAGAGCGAGCTCATCGCTTACACGTGTACTTCATAAGTGACTCAATGAACGCACGTGTGTGTGTGTGTGTGTGTGCGCGCGCGCGCGCGGGCAAGACAGGTCGGAGACAGTGGAGAGACAGTAAATGACAGAGTCACGTGAGGCGGCTACTGTATGAAACCTCAGATCTAATCAATAGGAATGAGGAGGACGCCAGGCGCCAGCCAGAGGGTCACCACTCATCACTCAGGTCAGTGGCGAACACACACATGCGTGCACACGGCGCGCACACACACACACACACACACACACTCACACACACATGCATGGACGGGGAGGGCATTGCGCTGGGGCACATTACTAGACGGGACTATGAGGCGGTAGAGGATGGGTCAGAGAGAGGTTGAAGCACATTGCAACAGAGGGGGGAGCGGGATCGATGGGGGAGATTGAAGGAGCTCCGTAATACCGGAGGAGTCACGGATGTCCAGGCTACAGCTAAGCAGGGCCAGGAGACAGGTCAGTGGGTTAAAACAGCCTCGCACCACAGGGAGGAGGCATCGACAGGCCGTAAAAGAGGTGAGGGAACGGCACAGCTGACTGATTCTGATGCTGGTCGTGGCCGGATGGAATTGCGGCCGCCACGCGGTATCCTGAGTGTAGAAGAAGGGGAAACGGAGGTGATGGATTTGATCAAATTCACCAGTATGTGGCTTTAAATTAACAGGTTTGCCAACATGACAAATACAGCAGGCTTTTTAGCAACGCTTTGCGACAGGAGACAGCCTGCGAAGCTGCGGGAGCTGGCCTCCAAAGTGGGGCGGCAGAGGAACGCACCCCAACGTGCGTTTGGATGCGTGGGCTCTGCAGCAGGAGAGAGACACAGACGGAGGGACGGACTCGGCCCGGTGGCATTTAGCCCTGCTCTATAATGACACTGAGAGCCGGGGAGGAGACGCGAGCATTGTTATTGAATTATCGAAGGTGCGCGGCGAGGTATAAATCTGCCACGGAGATGCCATACATGCACAGAGGCCACCGGCACACACAGGCGAGGCTGCCGCGACGACTGCAGGCTACGACTCGCTGACCTTGAGGTTGTTAGAACAAGCTCTTCGTCAGCTTTTCCGCAAAAATATGTTGACCCTCGCGAGGGTGGAAGAGAGAGAGAGAGAGAGAGAGAATGAGAAGAGAGAGTGAGAGAGTGAAAGTGTGTGTGTGTCTGTGTGTGCTGACATTGCTGGAATAAAGACAGCGACTCCATCAATTCTTTCAGATCGTGAGACCAAATAAAAAAGAAGACACTGCAAGAGGGAGTCATAAAGTAACTTTCAACCTGTACTAGCCGGGTTCCAGTTTCCAGCCTATACTACACAACCGCATCATGAGTGAGGACAGAGATTAAGTTCTCCGGAGCGCAATCAAACATTCGAACCGCACACGCACACGGACACACACACACACACACACGCGCACACACACACACACACGCGCACAAACACACACACGCGCACACACGCACGCACACACACACACGCGCAAGCACACAAAGATTAAAAGAGAACGGTTGTATGTACAGTATGTACCTGCAGCCCGGAAACCCTACATCAAACACCAATTACTGATGTTTATCTCTTAAATAAAAAGAGACAAAGTACTGCTACATGCATGAAGACATCACCGTGTGTGATAATTCCCTTTCCTTCCTCCCAGCGGGAAAAAGATTTCCGCCGCACGCAGCCAACACGTTTTTATTTCCATTATTATTTCTGTGTCTCTGTCCAGATCGGGAGGTGGTGTTTCTCAGCTCAGCCTCCTCCCACCTCGAGGAGAAGAAACGCCCTGTACGTATCGTACCGTGTGTGTGCACGACGGGACTGTGTGATTACAGCATGTTGAAAAAAGGTTAAATGTACATTGGCTTATTTTAACTTGAGTTTGCTCACGTATGCATATTTGTGCATGTATTTCTGCGCATAAGTGTGTGTGTGTGTGTGTGTTTGCTTAAGTGGGCATGTGTGTCCTCCTTGAGCTCTGTAGCCGACGGGGGCACCTCTTCTTATTAACATCATCAGTCTGCATCATTACGAGGCTGCCTGGGTTGGGCAGCAGGTGCTATGAGAGTGCCAGGGTTACAAACGACCACAGGATCACTCCTGGAACACACACACACACGTGTACACACACACACGTTTACACACACACACACGCACACACACACACACACACGTGCACACATACACGCACGCACACACACACACACACACACACACGCGTGCACACATACACACGTGCACACATACACACACACACACACACACACACACACACACACACGTGTGCACACACACAGACAGACTCCCGAACCCCCCCCCCCCCCCCCCCCCCCCCCTTCAAATCCCCAAAAGGGATGTGGGGTGTCTGTGTCTATCTGTTTTCCAGTGGGTTAGCGCCCGGTGTCTGGCCAGGTTTTCACTGGGGGGGACGGACTCCATCCATTCTCCTGACAACAGGCCGACGATACGCGGCGGAGACGGGGAGAAACTCCGCTCAGAGCAGGGGAGCGTCCGCAAGTCAACCCCCCCCCACCAAAAAAAAGCATTACACGGGGCTGCGTGCAAGACAGTGCTGTGTAACTAACTGGAACATGTACACAACACAGTACTAAAGAAAGAAAAAAAACATGCGACTGCTCAGGTGCAGGTGGATAATAAACATAGAGGTTAGATGGATTCGTGGGGTTAATACTGGCCTATTAATAAAAAGTGGTTATTCATGTAGCATATGCAAACATATGACAGTTGACCATGGGAAGCTTTTCACAGGTCTGTCCAAATAAAATACAAAAAAGCCACATTTTCTCACTCTCTAGTTTTGATTTAATTTGTTCAGGGTTTTCTTTAGATTTCAAAACCCAGAACAGTGAAAGGGAATGCCTTGTTGTTTGTGCTGCTTGCTGTTTAAAAAAATAATAATCATATTTTATAATTCACCAGCGATATGTCTTTCCAGGATCAGTGTCCGAGTTAAGGTCTGTCTGCATCCGCTCATCTCTCCTGTCGTGAAGCAGTTCATTCCCCAGACACCGGAGGTGAGATAAAAGTGGATAGGGCAACATGTTGTATCTTTCAAAATATATTTATTGGAGGACATCTGACAACCCGGACAAACAAAAAACAAAAAGTACGTGTGTCGCTCGACCCCACTAGCAGTAAGTCAGATGATATGATTTATTGTGATTTGGGCGGACCGACCCTTTAACCCTAAGTGACTGTAATGCATTTTAATCAATATCATACGGGTAAGACTAACTCTCCCCGTGTTTCAGTGCATTTCAACAAATAGAAATTTATCTATTGCCAGGTTTTTTGAAATGTTAATACACAAACACAACGCACATACACACACACAGGAGGCCCTGTGCACACAAGGGGACAGGCACGAGCAAACACAACGGAACAACACAAAGCACATGGACGTCCCATAAATATGAGCGGGGTCAATACGTAGAGTTTGCATATTGACAGATGGATATCTCCTCCCGTGAAGTTAATGCTGATAAAGTGCCCTGCGTTGTTATGGCGTGTAACCAGAGAATGGTAATAAAAGCTATATGAATGGGGACCGGTCTGTGTCTCAGGCGCCTTCGTGGCACCACCCATGACACCAAAGATGTGTCAAAGACAACAGACACTCAATACAGTGCCGCGCTGCTCCTACCCTACCTACCATTATGGATTATGTAGCCAGCGTGCGTTCATTTAAGATGTACACATTGATCTGGCATTGACGAACCATTTCGTATTAGCCCGGGGTTTTGCTCTTTACGGCATCAAGGGCAATCAGATGCTCTGCCCTGCATCCCGGCTAAATTTAACTTCCTATCAATCCAAATGTGATACACTCAAAGTCGCCCCCCCCCCTCACAGGAGGGTCACTTTCAAATAAACCTCAGCGTCTGAATTCATGCAGAAAGAAAATCAAATCTCAGGTTTTTTTCATTGATAAAAAAAAGATCAGAGAGTTAGTTTAGGTCAGATCAACTCACTCAAGTGGAAACATCGGTTTTGGTGATTGCTCTGTACGCGGACATATGCCTGAACCAACCTGTTATAACTGAATCAGAGCAGAGATAGGTATGCCCCTGAATAAATCAGCATTAGAGCAATATTGATTCGACTGCAATACAAATAATAATAAAAAAAAAGAAAGTAGGCTGGAGAGGCGCAAAACAAAACGATAAATAAATAAGAGATTCAAAACAGGACAAAAAAAAAATATTGTATTCGGTTTTCTAATATTGAGGCTGCCGCAGAAATTAATGTCCCCGGTTAGTTAGTGTTGTTAATTGGGCGTGCAAAATTAAAATGTTAACATCACTGCTAGCTGGGAAACGCAGAGAAGGCCCCTCCAGCTGTATTTGACCTAATAGAGCGTGTTCCTTCGCCTTCCCTCTCTCTGCTTCAAGTGTCTCCAAAACTAATAAAAAAAACAAAACCCTCACAAATCCCCCCGTGAAGCCCTCCATATGAACTGTCACATTAATAACACTGCACTCGTATTCAAATTTTCTGTCGAAAAGCTAAAGAAAGATTGAATGCCCCGCCGTCGCGCGGCCAAAGATTGAAGACGTGTCTCATTGACATTGTTAAAAGTTTATGAAAATATATGAATTCTCAAACGTGGCGGGCCCGCCGTGCAGCTCCACTCCCAACACTTCAGTTAGAGACCGCGGCTTTTAATCAAAATGATTGAATACCACAAGTTTGGATACAGGGATTCTAATAGAGGACGGATAAAGTGTCACGGTCCAGAACTGGAGAAACCACACGGGATCACACAAGCATGCATATAAACCTTTCTACGGTTATTTTTTCTTCTCTCTTTTTTTTTGGGGGGGGGGGGGGGGTACCATATTCCTCTCTGCTAGGTATCTTGTTTTCCTCAGTTACTGGGGGCTTGTGTAAATGGCATGTGTGCTGACTGCAGTGTACAGTGGGTGACTGTTAGTGTTTTGGCTCTGTTCCTTCGCTTTCTGGAGCTGATATGAAGCTGTATCTGGGGAAAGAGACATATGGCACCGACGTACACGTACACACACACACACACACACAGGCACATGCAGTACTCATATGCACAGACATATGCACACTTACAAAGAGCGCTGAACATACATGTACAGTAACAGCTGCTGGCAACGTCACACGGAAAGACTAATGGACTGACAGGCGATCGCGTCTTCCGGTGTGTGTGTGTGTGTGTGTGTGTGTGTGTGTGTGTGTGTGTTGAGGTGTGGCGCTAACAGCAGTGTGTTGAGGTAGAAATGCTCTCCAAAGGCCAGAAGAGCACTGCAGTACAAAAATGGCAGCTCGACTGGTGATAACAAATGCCATCTCACTGGACCACACGCTGCACATCACAACTAACAATGTAGAAGTTCAAGCCAAAAGAACCTTGTTTGAGCTTAACCACAGTATTCCCCCCCCCCCACCTCAATTCTCATCCACTGACCTTATTCCCACAGCAGTAATTTGGACTTCCCCTGGGGTAGGTGGGAAACTTCGCTTAGAAGACGAGCATAAAACTACACTACACTTTAACAGAAGTCAGAGCTTCCAGCAGACGTACTGTAAAGGGAAACAAAGTCGGATTTATTGACCGGCGAGCTAAAGTCTGAGAATGGCAACATAACATACAAAGTCCTCAGTCCTCGCCGTCTCCACTCTTTCCTGACTTCCCCTAAAGTTTAGGTTTGTATTGCGCAAAGTTTTGCCTCAACTCTCTAACTTCACCATTTCACATATGTCGACTTTACACAAGAGACCTGAGGTATTAGGCATTTATTTTGTTGTGTTTTCCCCTGGCCACTTTGTCAGGCGCATACAGTACGACCATTCACATGCGTGTGTTGCACCAAGTGAGAGGCTGATGGGAGTAGATTGGCTTAGCAGGTGGCGGCTACAGTAGGCACCTGCACATCTACTGTACCTGCATTGCTAGAAACAGTGAAATCCAGTGATGCAAGCTTGCACACGCACAAGCATATCATCTGAAAGGTCTTCACTTAACCTGACTTGTATGTTACTATTATACATGCTGGTTTCTGCATCACCCTCATCATCTATATGTGTAACCTAGAATTAAAGAATATGTAGGTAAGCAGTAAAGGCCTCGGTGTAGCTTGTTAGCCAGCGCCTAGATTAAAGCCAATTACTTACACGTTTCCATCTCACGATGTTACATTAATTGTGATAATCATCTGATCTGTCACATCTGGAGACAAACATATTAAATCAGAGACGCTACTTGAGATCTACAGAAACGTAATCTGCAAAATATCGCTTTGAATCAACTGTTACAGTTATTACTAAAGTGCAGTTAATGTCCTATAATGCAAATTGCAAGGCTGCCGCTAAGTTTGACTCTTCGAACGCCTCCTGCGCTGTCAGATGTTCTGCACTGAGTGACATGTGTGTACAGTGTGTGTACAGTGTGTGTGTGTGTTCTCATATCGCTGTGGCAAGCAGGTGGTGTTTTTCTCTCACTCCGGGAGGCTCTTCAAACAAAGAGCTTTTAGTGTCAACTTATCACTCTCTGCTGCGACACCGCTAACAGCTGGGTAGAGGGCAGGTTGGAGCTGGGTTACAGTAAACACATATATACACACACACACACACAGACACACACACACACACACACACGCACACAGACACACAGACACACACACACACACACACACACACACGCGCAGCGCGAGCGCCTGGAGAGCGCTGTGGGAGGGGACTCGTGTACCTGTTTATGTGAATGAGTTCAGCATAAGCAGACACAGGTGAAAACAGGGGCAGCGGGGTTCTGTCGGGGAAAGAAACACCGATGGGGTGGGTCGGAAAGAATAAGCGGACTGATGATATACAGCGAGGGAGGAACGCAGCGTTTACAGTGCCACTTAAAACCGGATTCTCCATATTGCTCTGATGGCGCTGCTCTTTCTATAACTTTGCAAAATGTGGGATGTTATCAACCAATAAAAAATACTAAAAGAACATAGATTACTGCATTCATTTAACGAACAAGTTGAGGATTCTATAGGAGAGTTTCAGAGAGAAGATATCTCAGTGACAAAGAGTGAAGACAGTCTTCTCAGTAATTCAATATGAGTGGAGAACACGGTGTAAGAACCATGGTCAGATGACAGGTACAAAAGCTTTTATCATTTATTTGAATGTACTTCAGTGACAAACGGACGGGGTTATAAACACAGTGTGATTTGAAATTGAAAATTTAAATGTAGTGTTCTGTGTCGACACCTCACCAAAAAGTACAACCAGTTGAAATAAAGGTATTCAACTCAGGTCTATTATCACCATGATCCCTAATCCATCTTGTAGTTCTTACTTTCCCCTTATGATAAAAAGCGGCCGAAGAACAATATAATTTAGACACAAACTTCTGAACATCTGAATAAAAAATGAGTATCCAAGTTGCCACGATTCTGAAATTCAGAACGGATGTCAAGTATTTGTTTTGGTGTTCTCTTAGCTTCGAACAAGTTTGAACATATCAAACTGAAGCTTACTGCTTTAATATACCACGTTAGAAAATAAAGACGCCGATTTCCACACACTGTGGTCGATCACATCCGCTTCTCTCATCCATCCATCCATTTCTATACGGCGTATCCTTTAAGGGTTGCGGGGGGGGGGGGGGGGGGGGGGGGGGCTGGAGACAAACAACCCTTCTCACTCGCATTCACACCTAGGGTCAATTTAGAGTCTCCAATTAACCTAACCCCAGTCTGCATAGGGTCGGCTCCTCTCATTCCCTTTACAAATAGAGCTCGCTCACTGTAACTCACTCAAGGTTTGGTTAATGTAGAGGACGGTCCGGGGAAACTCTTGTCTGGGACACGCAGAGCTCAACGTCTGAGCTGAGTTCTCAAATGTCCAGACATCCTGCCGAGGGGCCAGGAGCGTTGGTAAGACATTTGGAATAGGATTCAGAACATTTTGCAGGTATTAGAAATCTACATATAGATCTCATTTTTGCCGGTCACAATAAGAACTGTAGCAAATATACTTTGTTTAGAAGTCCCGATGCTGTTCTGCCTCGTGGTACATATGGGGCACATGTGGCTGTAAGGAGCAGGAAGGAACTGAGTGAACTGTGTTCACTGGGTGAGGATGTGAAACCAGGAGCTTTGTGGCTGAGGTGTAACCGATGTAAATGAGATGTGCACGGGTCGGTGTGTTTGCCAGAGAGCTACTATACAGTCGCGCGACTCTAAACAACATTACCGCAGGCTGTGTGCACAACTCCCCTTCGACAACGCACTTCACACAGACCTGCAGGCACTGTGGAGGAGAGATGCTGGTAAACCTCCAAACATGTATTTCAGTCCGTCGTCCTGGCATCACTGCTACAGTCATCGCAAAAATCATAACCATTCATTTGGACGTGGCCAAATTAAGTACAAAGAATCGTTGCCGTCCAACGTCTCAAGTCGACAACACAGTGAGAAAGACGTCATCGGTCTTGAGACGTTGCTCCTTGATTTTCCAAAGACACTCCCCCTGCAGAACCTCTGCTCAAGATACGGTGCATGGCAAAACAGCAGTAATGCAGAAAAAGATGCAAGAAAACAAAGTAGGAAGATGAGCAGGAGACCACTGCCCCTCAGGGAGAACGCTGCCCTGTGTTACGCAATCCGCACAAACACAGAGCCCCGTATCCTCATCGGACATGAAAACCCACCGGTAGCAAGCGTGAAGAAGAAAAAAAAAATACCCCGACTGAAACCCACAAATGACCGTCATGGTGTAGTTTAAAGTCCATCAATGATGAGTGAGGTTCAGTTGTAAATCCCACCAGTGGCAGGTGGAGTAGAGATTGAGGCCCGCCTGGTAAATGATGGGGTGGGTTGCAGTCAAATCCATCTACATCAAAGCTCTAGGCCTCGTCCTCCTCCCTCCTTGGCTCTCTAAAGAGGCTCAGGAGTCACAGCTATCACTCTCTTCCTCAACCTCCCCCCTGCCCCCCCCCCAGCCCCCCCCAGTCCCTTGCCTTGATTCAGCCTTTTATTATCTCCACAGCAAGAAGGGAGAGAAATGGGTTGGGGGGGAAAAAACAGGAGAGGAGAGTGGAGAGGTCTGAAGAGGTTTTCAAATCCAGTGAAGCCTGTCACATTACAAAAACATGTCGCTTTAAACTAAATGTGAAATATCAGTAATTGAAGCCATAAATCCACTGTTGTGTTTCCCCTCACCTCCTCCTCCTCCCTTCTTCTCCTCCCGCACTCTCTAGCCATCCCTGCCTTGCTCTCTCCCTTTTTTTTTTTTTTTTTTTTTGTGAGGGTGCTTTTGATGAGCGGTAAATTGGAAATTATTTTGTGTTGTAATGCCGCTCTGAAACGTCTTCCCATTACCATGCGTCAGTCAGCGCTGACAGTGGAATTACTCAACTGTCAATCCGGCTATCAAACGGAGGTGGGTGGGGGCTGTTCGTGGAGGTGGGTGGCGATGGAGGAGGAGGAGGTTTTTTTTAATAGGAGTTAGAGAATGATCAATAAAGAGAGGATGATAGAGGAGGGAGGGGGGGGGGGGGCAGAGAAGAAGATGCTGGGTGTGAAGGGAGTGTTTGGTCCGTCAGAATACTTTTACTGTGATTGAATAAATCAAAACTATTGCGGAATTTAGCTGTCACTATTACCTTCCTCCTGAGGGTTGTGTGTGTGTGTGTGTGTGTGTGTGTGTGTGTGTGTGTGTGCAATGCAGCGGGTGCCATTACCGGTACAGGCACCATCTTGCGAGGGCAGCAGCAGCAGCAAATTAACCATAATTGCAGATAAGGGACGATACGAGGGAGAAATGTATAGAATCAAGTAAATAGAATAATTCCTTTGTATGGCATCAATTCATGGTCTGAGCACAGGTCCTGAAACCTAGCGTAGATTCTCTCCTGCTGCGTTCCAAGAATGTATGTGTGTGTCAGTGTGTGTGTGTGTGTGTGTGTCCCAGAGGGCACAGCTGTGTTTTTGTTAGTGTGTGTAACTACATTTCTGGCGATATAGCTGGGAAATAACAAGCGAGAGAAAGCATTACCTCCAGCTGGTGATCATTACAAAGAAAACATTCGCCAACATTATCCAAAAATGTGTTGTTGTTTTTCTCAGTTCCATGCCATTTGATACTTTTTATTCAATTAATTTACCCACTCACACTAATCCTGTGGAGATGCACACCATTCAAACATATAGATAAACTAAATGAGAAGGTCCAATCTGGTTTGGAAGCTCTGGCCTCACCTGTATCCCTGCATGTTATACAACATCTGCTGGATGTTCTACTTAACTGCTGCTGCAGAGTGTGTGTGTGTGTGTGTGTGTGTTGCTGTGATGTGTGTCTGCAATGACTGGTGTTTTCAGAGCTTCTGCAGTATATAGGGAGAGAGGGAGAGAGAGAGAGAGAGAGAGAGAGAGAAATGGAGGGAGAGAGGAGAGTGAGAACTCCTTTATTGCTCAATGCTAAATTAATTGCACCAATTATTCACGGAGAGAGTTGTCTGGTGGCGGCCTTCGGGGGGCGAGGCCCTGACCGCTCTCCCTCATTTTTAATTGGCTGTCCTGTTGAATAATTGATTGGAGCAAATGTGAAATGGATGGGAAGGTCCAAGTGTCTTTCATCACAACGGGCCGGCCGCTCTGACAGCCGGCCACAAACAAACTCTGCTGCTGTACGCAATAAACAAACCGCACGCAGCTGAATTCCGCCCGGCTACCGCTAAAAGGGGTTAGAATAGCAGATATGACGCCCGTGCAGGACACTGCCTCCTGGAGCCACTGACAAGATGCACAGCACCAGTAAAACTGACACCGGCACGACTGAGCTCGAGGGCGGAGGGTTTTCGCGGCTGAGCAGAGAAACTGTTTGTGTCACAGTGTGAATGGAAAGCCGAGGTAACGACCATTCAAAACGGTGAGTCAATAGTGAAGTACACCCCATGCGGGTGACTCAGACACTCGTGGGAAGGGATTTCAGGGGACATGCTGATGCTTCAGAGTCTTTAAATAACTAAATGTGCGGACGTTTTGCCCATTTACAGTTTTTTTGACAACTTAAATAAGTTTGATTTCATTATTGGTCTCATATTGTTCACTGCTCTTTCTACCCGCTGGCCCACTCTTTTGCGATTGGTCGTTTTATTAGAGCATGTGTCAGAAATGTCACAACCCTTATTCAGAGGTTTCTTGGTCTGCTGTAAACACACTGCTGTAACCATGGTTACAACTGGGCCTTATTTTTTGCTGTATCAATTCGACCTCGAGTCGCATATTGGGAGTCGGGATGAACGAGCCGATAAACTGGAACCACCTTCACAAACAAGACTGGAGCAGTGGTGAAAATGTTTTTTTGTCACTCTTTTATATTTCATATGTGACATTATAATTGTAATTTCTCTAATTCACAGTAAAAACTTTATGGAGGTGGGAATGTTATATGTTACTTAGAGATGTAGATGCACAAAAGAAAACCGTCAATGCAAACAAAGCTGTTTCAGGCACTGAAGGAAAGGGGGAAAAAACAAAAAGCACGATCTATTACCCATAGTACTACTTAAACTTTGAGACAGTGACACACAGTAGTCTACAGTATATGCTCTTACAGAGCAGAGCCAGTGCGAAGCTCAGGTTAGCCTGATACCTTATATATCGCTGCCGTGAACACAAATTAAAAATAGTGAAAACTATTTACAAAATTGTAACACTAAAACGTGATTCTGTAGCAGCACATCCGAATACAGGAACGTTTAACATACAAATTAGACATACGCACACATTCTCATATGCATTTCCCCACTAAAACACACACACACACACACACACACACACACACACACACACACACACACACACACACACACACACACACACACACACACACACACACACACACACACACACACACACACACACACACACACACACACACACACACACACACACACACACACACACACACACCCTTCAGTAATCAAAGGCTATTAACTCCTGGTGCTTTCACAACAAAACAGATGTAAGATTCATGAGTCCCTGCCAATGACTGTTGTCTTTGCCACAGTCTAGTAAAGAAACAATTAGTGCAGAGCTGGCCTCACTGTCCGCCACAATCAATAGTCCCTGATGGTCTTCTAAGCCTATTGACCGAGGCCCGTTCCTCTGCCTGACCCCGTCTCTGGAGCGGCCGACAGCAGTTGCGATCCACCTATCCGGACCTTGGGAGAGGGTTACCGGGTTAAACAAGGACCGCTCCATGCAAACAAGCATCTATTAATACCGTCTGCCCCGGTGTGCATTTGTATGCAGTGGGCGTAGCGGAGGGTTAACCCCTCTGTAACAGGTTTTCAACCATGCAGCTTCACATGGAACCTCAAACTGAACTGTCAAATCGTACATAAAGAATCAAAATAGTGACCCTCATTTGAGGAGAAATTGTTTTGGTATTTTTAATCAAGAGAAAAGAAAAATTCGAATTGTTTGAGTTTACAGAGCATTTGCATTGCGATTACCATCGAATGGGAGTATAACAGTTTTGCCTCCTATTACAGGTTTTATGTGTGTGACTGTGATGCTGTGATTGAGGATTTGATGGTAGAAAGCAACTGTGGAGCTACAATGTCGACAGCCTCACTGTATGATTCTCACTGCAGCTGGTGCACATGTTTGGCACAAAGTGGACATAGACAATGTTTTGGGTCAAAGTTGTCATCATGATGTTAAAAAACATTTGTAAGCTGTAACGGCGAACGAAAAAACTACACCAGCCGTGCTTATATTGATCCCCTACAAGCCTCCCTTTAACTATGCCATTCTCTTGGCCGGGACGATTTCCATGGATGAATTATAACTCGATTTACGGTTACAGTGCGCCAACCAAAACAAGTAAGAGGCCAGAGGCTTCAAAAAGAACATGTAGTTTGTCCAACTTCTACTAAATCAGAAAGTAACACAACCAGTCCACTTAGTTAATACCGCCAGACAAGGTTAAGTGTTCAAATTGCAAATTTTGATGGTTGTTTTCTACTTTGGACGGTAGCCAGGCTGCGGGCATTGAGTTAGCCATGATCCTAACACTGCCGCTTGGTAATGCTAGTAGACAGAAAACAAAGTAGGAGGAGCTTCAGTTCTCCTCCTCCGTTATCTCCAGCGTGATGTTGTACAACTTCCTCAGGAGCTCTGAGGAAAAGTACCTGCGTCCTTACCGGCGTCTCGCTACGGCAGCGTCTTTACGACAGTGACCGAACAAATAATGTCCTCCTAGAACCACTAGGGGCACTGAAGTTGTCTGTTGCCTCGTTTATCAGCTCTTCAAAAATGAAAACATTTGTTGAACATTAGAATGATTCAACAGAAAGTATTGCAATGTAAACCAAACCAGACGAGCTATACTGGAAAGAATATATCCGGTCTGTGTTCAGCTGTGTTTTTTGAAGACATAAGGTGTGTGTGGCTTATGCCAGTCAACTTAGACACACCATCTTGTCCCAATCATCTCACTTAACAGCACCCTCAGTGGCACCGAGGCAATCTGCCCATGTTCCAGTAACTGTCTCGAGTTTGTGTTTGCGTACGTGTCCTGACAAATCCCTCCCCCTTCCTCGCATCATGTAACAACATCTGGACCAGTCGTCCCCGCCGCTCCCCCGGCCTGCTGTGGCGAGCTTCTCCTCCATGACGCCTGCCGAGGAGGAGGAGGAACAGGGCGGCAATGAGGTTGGTGGGGAGGGAGAGGTTGAGGCAGCGGAAGCGGAGCAGCTGTAAAGATGACATGTCGGGGGCAGTGGCAAACAGGTGTCACTCCCACTGACGGGCTGCCACTGTGCTCCCCCACCCCGGCCACCCGCCCCACCTGCACACCCACGCAGGGTAGTGGCGGTGAGGAGAGCATCCAATCTCTCACCCATTCCTCACCCCACCGCCCACCTTCCTCCTCCTCCTCAGATGGCACCCAAGCCTGAGCTCAGTCTGGCTGCCGGGCTCACAGATTGACATTCAAACACGCACCAGTTTCGCTCATTAGCACACACAAATGCCTGTACATATTCATAAGAGTGCGAACACGGGAATGTATGCTCATAGGCCTGCGCATGCGAAACACACAGACACCTATGCTCTGCCTAAGTACACTTTTTCTTGGACTCTGCTCTTTTCAACATGAAGCGGTGCAAACTTTACCTTCGAAAAGAAAGAAGAAGTTAGAGCAGTAATCACTCACAGCGAGTGCTGTATTTTTTTTTACAATGTGAACCACCAGCTCAGATTTGGAGTGGGAACTCAAATACGAAAGAATTCCTTTGTAACGCAAAAAAATGTTTTTGTTTGTTTGGATATTTTTACAATGGTGTTTACTTCTCTGTTTGTTAGGGTAGCCCTTGTAATCTCTAGTTAAAGCTACAGTGTGTAGAATTTAGAAGAACTTGAATTGTACCCCCGCATGAGTCTCCATGTTTGCTACGTCGTGTTGAATACGGTTGTTGCACAAAACGGTCCAGAAAACGTCGCATTTGCGTTGAATTTTTCAGCGCTGCCAGAAAACCGGAAATGGAATTAGCGGTGCGCCACCATAAAGTGTCCCCCGTCGGGTGCTCAGTCGTTGCGGTTTGCAACTTTACCACCAGATGCCGCCGGAAAAGTACAAAAAATAACACACAGGGGCTTTAAAGAAAACTACTCAACCGATTCTCAACCACTAATACTGTACGACCTCCTTGTTTATACTGAGTACGCAAAAATGTAAAATACCAATAAATATTCAAATCCATGCATCTCTTTGCTGTATCTATCCATCCCTGTATCTGTCCATCCATCCATCTGTGTCCCATCACATCCTTTACAGCCAACATGACCCTCATCACTTTAGCTGGTGGCATTACAGGACGGTGTTGGAGGGAGGTGCAGGTGTGTGTATAAAGCACCCCCATCTCCCCCTCTCCCCCCTCCTTCACTTCCCCTCCCTCCGTTGCCGTGGTGAGGAGGGCAGTAATTACTCTGGTGTCAGCGTTGCTGGATGCGACTCCTCCCCCGGCAAGGGGCGGCGGGCATCCATAACCCATCGTCCTGCCACGGGGTAAACGCCGGGCCATCCATCACGCACCCACTTGACAAATACCTTCCATAATAGGAGTTTATTTTTATGGGAGGCTGAATCAAGGACTTTCCCATGCATACAAAAACGTGTCAGAATTATTTATGGCTTGTGCTGAGACGCACAATATGTCATATCAAAGTCCCATCCCGCTTGCCGGCGCTGCTGGAAGCTGCCGGCGCTTGGCCTGTCGATATCGCCGCTCGCTATCAATAATGTGGAACACCGCCACGATAAGCCGCAGGATTCGGAGGTCATACTCGACACACACAAAACGCTCATGCATGGGAGCTGACACGCGCACACATACCCAGGCATCACATGCATACACAGACGGGGAAGAAAAAAAACTCACACATGATGACATACATAGATGTGTTTTCAAATGCATTTCAAACGATTGATTCGCTCACACACACACACACACAGACACGAGAAGAAAAAACACCCCACACAGTTCAGATGAGAACATCAATTCATACATGTGCATGTAATCCCACATGACACGATGTTAGCAATGAAAACAAACACGTTGTTCCACTCACCCATAAAAACATAAAACAAGAGAAATACCAACCCCTGCATGAATCAAGAGAGTTTATACTTCAACCGTTTATTTTCTTTACCTTCAGTTCTTCCCCCTAAGAATAAAACAACGACCCCAACAGAGATGTTCACAGGGCTGAACTCGACCGGCTGTGTGGCGAGCAGGACCGCGCTTTGCTGTCCGTCAGTCAAAATCACTGCCAAGGTCAGACGAAACGAAACGAATTGGAGGCGAGGAAGTGCAGCTGCCGCTTCCTCTTTGTGTATGCGTGTAGAGTGTGTACATCGATGTGCGGTAGAGTGATCTCCAATAGTATTAAAAAAAAGAAAGGGAAAGAAAAAACATAACAACTTCAGGAAATCCCTGCACTGCAGCCGGCAAATCTGAGAGCTGTCAGTCAGTGTGACTGGCAACCCCCTTTTCGCCCAGAGAAACGGCAATAAATTGGGTTTCCTGATAAGGCCCCGGCATCACCAGCACAACATCTGACCAGAAAAAAAGAAGAAAAAAAAAAGATAGACAAAATGAGCTGCTTTTCCATAAGCCACTTGAGTGCTGTCAATCACCGTGACTGGCAGGCTCACATGTCGCCAGAGGAGCGAGCGATGGAGGGAAAAAATAAATTAATGTACAGAAGAAAGAGCGGTGGGAGAGGGAGAGAGAGAGAGACAGCATTAAGCCCGGCTGAGAGAAAATATGATAAATATGATAATTGAAATGATGAGATTTTGCTACTTGGTAGTGGATTCCGCTATGTGCCCAAAGGGATTAGTCCTTCCATCACTGTCATTTTCAGCCTTTCCGTCCCTTTATACGCACAAATATATAAACACTTAGCGCCCACGCATACAATGCAGACTAATACAAAGCACATACTTTTAACAGAATGATCTAATTCCACCAGGTGGGTTGTTGTACGTGTAAAACAGGAGGCGATAAACCTAAAAGTAGCCGTCTACAAACCCACCGGCAAAGTAAAAAAAAAATATATATATATGAAAAAAACAAACAAACAAAAAAAAAACAGCGTTGGTAGCAGCGGGAGAACTTTGTCCTGTGAAGACAGAAGATGTATGGCTCAGGGGAGATAGTAGCAACAGTAAATGATTACCTTTTTACAAACTGGGCCTTTGTAATAAAATGCGTAGGGGGGGAGTATTATCAATTCAGCCGCCCCGTGAAGATAGCATTTCTGAAGCCACGGCGAGGCTGATCACTATCTAGAGAGGAGCCAGAATCTGTATTCCTCATTGCGAGTGCAGGAGGGAGAGGGGTCTGAGACCTATTCGTGTGTGTGTGTGTGTGTTTCACTGAGAGAGACATCCGTTAAGGCCTCTTGTGCCTGCAGGCCCGGCCGTGACACGACCAAGATCTATTTTCTTACACCCACAAACAGAAAGACATGCAAGAGTGTGTGTGTGTGTGTGTGTGTGTGTTCATGCACAAAAACATACACATGAAATCTCTTATACGTGCAAACAAACACACTTTGTCCTTGGGGCAAAGAACTATACGATTGGAGATGAAGTTCTGTGTGAAACTGTGTGTGTGTGTGTGTGTGTGTGTGTGTGTGTGTGTGCATCTATCTACAATACGTCTGTGTGCCAGCCCGAGATTCTCTGTTAGATGTCTGACTCTGGAAAAGGCACTGAAAGATGACACGCGCACACACACACACGCACACACACACACACACACACACACACACACACACACACACACACACACACACACACACACACACACACACACACACACACACACACACACACACACACACACACACACACACACACACACACACACACACACACACACACACTTGTCTGATAGCAGTCAAACTGAGAGAAGAGACAAACCGATAGAGAGACACATCGCATGGCAGAGCTCAGCTGCCGGCCCAGAGTCGCATCGCTCACTCTCAACAGACGCGCAAAAAAACCCACATCATAACACACGCAGACACACATGGCACCACAAGAAAGAGAGTGATGCAGCGCGGGAAGAGTAAAGGGGGGGCAGAGAGTGATATCGCCGTAGCCCCGAGCATCGACGCACACTGTTGTTGGAACGGGGGGATGTTTATAAAGAAACAAGATGAGCGATGATGTGACACTCATCTGTTCCCCACATGCTTTAAAACACAACACGCACACAACAAGTCCTTTAAACCGCTCAGCAACACATATGAGAGGTCACGGGATTAAAACCAGTCGTCTCCCGCGCTGAATGAACGATTGAAGCTGAACCACCTTCAGGCTCTTCCCATATTCTCATTGGGAAATGAATGTCATGAAAATGAATTTCGTTCACCACTATTGCATCGAGGTGGGTACAAAGTTTATCTTGAAGGGACATTGCGTTGATTTACAAATCAAATCCTTTGACTCATCATGACAACTCATTTGCGATAATGTATCCTGTGACTGTGGAGGGAGTTTTTAAAGCCTGAGAAAGTGACCTTGATGATGTCATGCCAGCTTGGGCTTGAAAGGCCAAAATTAATGTATAACAGAAAGCCTGCTTCATAAACTGGGGCAAGTATGTTCTAAAAACATGTAAGAGGGGGGAAAGGTTTTGACATTGCTGCTCCTAAACTTTGGAAATCTCTTAAAAATCTACAGAACAACTCACACACAACCTGCCTTTTTAAAAATGTTCCATATCTGCCTCTTTATCGACGTTTCTGTGCTTCACAAGTCGGAATTCATGTCCACGGTTGGATTTCTTTTTGTGAAGCGCTGTGTGATATTCTCCTCTTGATATAAATAATCTATTTTCCTAATTTAATTGATGGGAGGATTTAGTAAATTGCATTGTGGGAAACATAGGATGCAGTGTGTTTTTGACACACACTTTGATTCTCCCCCAAATGTGGTGGAATACCCCTTTAAAACCTCTGGAAATAACATACAGCGCGACACCAGGGGTACGTTGGAAAAGTTAACAGGTCGGTCAGAACTAAATATAAGACACATTTTACAGCTGACACAAACGGGCAGATCTCCAATATTGTTTTTGTCTTACACTGAAATTAGGTTTCATATTTAGTCTGATTTTTAAAGACATCTTTTGGCCCTGCCTGTCCTGAAATTATCACTTTCACTTGGCAGATGCCTTTGTCCAAAGCAACTTCATCATTTGTCCGTAAATGAATAAAGTAAAATAAACACGTCGTCCAGCTAAACACTGAGGAGCCAGTCCGAACTCTGACCGGTAAATTAAATTCAAATAAAGTGCCCCGTTCCGATCTTCATTCATCTCAACACATGGCACACAGAGCGCCGCTGTACTGAAACACAAAAGTATTTTTTTTTCTCTTCTTTCCACCGTCCTTATTCTCCCTTTACTTTTTTTTTCTCTTCACAGGTGTCAGAGAAGATTTCATGGCCTGTGCGTATGTGTGAGTTTGCCACACCCCCCTTTTGAGTGCTAATTTACCCTTTTAGGTTTAATCTCCCCATGAGTGGCTTTCCTCGCCCTTTAATTAGGCTATGGGGAGTCGACACTATCGCTTAAAAAATGCACACATGGACTTGGAGACATGCATGCAGCCTATTTCTTGGTACCACACACACGCACACACACACATATATATACATACATATGTACACACACCCAGTCAAAAGCTGCAGGAACACTAGTCCCAGACTAGAGACGTGCTTTGCGGAGACAGTCCTCATCAGCCCTCTACGGGCCTCTTTCACACTCTGGCTCCCCTCAACTGCACCAGTCACCGAGACAGGACAGAGGGAAAAGGGAGGGAGAACACGAAAAGAATAATATATATATATATATTTTAAAAAGAACAATTGTCTGTACTTGTGAGAGGACAGAGTCAGGTGTTGATAGTGGGGGCATCTGAACTTTTTACACATGTCAAATCTATTTGTGGAGTTAAAGCTGCATGCAAAAGATTGTTTTCAGACCTAAGTGGCAGCAGGAGATGGATGTTTGAATTTTTAAAGACTTCACTGCCTATAAATGTTCCTATAGAAAACAACAACAACAACATTCTCGTATGTTAATGTGATGCTTGAATTTCACTCATCGGTTTATATACAACGTTTGTGATGTTGAGGGAATGCGGGAGTATTTTTAATTATTATTATTTTTTTTTTTTACATAAAATGCTTCAAATTGGTTCACAATGTCATTTGTTTTCAATGTGCAAATTGTGAGATCTGTCGTGGTACTACTACGTATTGCCAGGAGATTTTTCACAATAGAAGCCAATAGGGGCTTTTGGACAGAAACATTGAAACCACCACACTTTATAAATCAGACAGTACAAAGATCTTTGCTCTATGGAAAGTCTATCTCTTAAAACACCACCTGTACAAGTGTTAATTAAACACGGAAACTCCTTCATTCCACTTTTCTCCCTTTTTCCTGCCTCTTTTACAAACAAACCGTGATTTTGCCCAAGAAAAAAAGTGCACTAAAGAGCAAAAATACAATAACAACACTAGTGATAGTGGCTTGTTATGTTGGAAATAAGAGGGCACTTAATTGGGGTCTGATCGTCTAATAGGCAGCCCCTTTGATTACCAACTCTGCACATTGGCTTAAATTAGCCCGCTGATGAGCAGCCAGGGGATTCAATTATGTTAGGGGAGAAATAAGGGGCCCTAATAGGCCACTGTATCAGGAAACATGGGACTGGGTTGGGCTAAAAAGGCTGGTAATTGGTTGTTTAGTCGGAAAGTTGAGCCTGTTGGTAATTAGAGATGCCAAGACATTTGGAGAGCCACCAAACAGAGGAAACGCGGAGAGAGGAAGACAAGGGTCCTTGGCACGGTAAAAAGGGGGCAAAGGTCGTGCTGGAGATCTCAGAAGTGCACTTCAGCCGACGAGGGTGCAGATGAGGGAAAACATGTTGGTACTAGGAGCGGTGTTGACGCAGTAAAGGTCAAGACGGGGCAAAGTGGGCGACGACCGAACAGCAGCAGTCTGGCTTTGTCTCACAACCTGCTCTCCTTGCAACTTCTTCCTCGTCTTTTGACTTCCCCCTTTTACACTCAACTCTCCCGTCGACTTCGTCCCTTTCTTTGCGTGTTTGTTAGCCGTCGACTGTGGCTGTATGTGTAACGGCGTGTCTGAATTGAGGGAGGAGGAGGAGGAGGATTGAATTATGGATGAGGCTTTATAGGAGCCGGCGGCCCGTCTGGTCCCATCTTCACTGTCCCATACAGGAGGGGCGGCCCTGCCCGCGAGCATCCCCTCCACACGTCACTCACAGGGAGGGTTTCAGTATGTGTGTGTGTGTGTGTTTGTTTAAAATGTGTGTTTCTGCCCTGTATGTTCATACGAGAGCCTACACCAGTATTCCGTTTTTTCTTGCGCGCGCACACACACATCAGATGCTTTTGCTTTTTTTGTTTTTGATTAACTAGAAAGAAGTTAAGCATTTGATGAGAGCTGACACGTTATAAACAAACCCGGCGGGGGTGTCTAAAAAGTAGTAGTTTGAATTAATGATGATCTGATTTACACCGGGGGAATTGGCGTAGTGCATCCAAATCAAAACTGGTACTGCAGCTTTCCAGGAAAATTTGTCTCAGTCTCCGAGAAGCCATTTTGCTCATTAACTACTTCACGCAGTTCAGGACATCGCATTTTCTGTTGATGAATCTCATAATGTAATAAAAGTGCACCTGCTGCTCTCTTTCCCGTGTCACTGAACATCCGCCTGTCTCTTCTCCGAAATGCCATCATCAAAACATACAGTAGCATTAGACTAAAAAAACCCCCCCCCCATGCAGACGGCACCATTTCATCCCTTTGTCCCGCTATCACACTGTGCCCTACATAAGCCATCTGCAACTTTTAGAAAATCGCAACATAAGCACACACACCGAACATAACTGTGCCATTGCGACACCAGGGGGCTTACTGTACGTCAAGTGTCATCAATCTGCCTCAAATTTCCTGACAGTGACAGAAACTTGTCCGGAGGCTCAGGGGTTGACCCAGTCTGACGGTGACACTACGCTCACAGTCATCATTTACCGTGTGAAGTAAAAAAAAGACCAAAAAAAAAAAAGAATAAAAATCTGTCGGCGACGGCCTAAAGGTGGCAGAGAACACACTGTAGACATCACTTCACATTCGGAGCGGCCAGAAACCCAATTGTTTCTCTGTCTCCATACTGATTGGATGGGACTTGTCAGTTAAGGCTCTGAATGGCCACTTAACGGCTGAGGGGAGGCTCTGGCGTCGGTGCCGGGAGGAAGGGGAAGGGGGGAAAAAAAGGAGAGGAGGATGAAACAAAAGCCCGTTTGTTGTGGCTGATGTGTGATAAATGCAGCCAGTTGGGGGAGTTTTCACGCTCATTGGAGCAGGTTATTATGCAGGAATTGCTGCTTGCTCTGCCCAGACCGGCCCTGTACTGGTTTACTGAGACGCATGCAACTGACGGTGTGTATTCTCCGCCTAAACCGCTTCGCTAACCCTCAAAACAGACTCTCGCTCGCTCACACACACACACACACACACACACACACACACACACACACACACACACACACACACACACACACACACACACACACACACACACACACACACACACACACACACACACACACACACACACACACACACACCCCTTGTTGCATGTCTCATGGGGCACACTGGCGTTGAGCAGCTGCTTCTCAACTGTAATATCTCAAGCAAGACAACGTGTGGAGCTTGTGGATGTAAACGAGAAGGGAATAAACATATGGCCACAGTCACCCCCCCCCAAAAAATGAGGAAATTTAAGCGAACGGGATGAAGAAGACAAGAGAGTTGTGAGTTCAAAACACTTCACTTCGTTTGAGCCTTTCAGGACCAGACGAAGCTGAAAGGTGTTTCCTCCATGAGGGAATTCGCCAATTAACACCCCGACGGTGGTTCGAGCTAACCTTCAAGTTTACACACGCAGGTTTACGGAGGAGGCATTGTGCGACTTGGGAAATAAGACAAACTAAAAAAGGGACACAATAACTACGCCAGGTCGAACCACCCGGGAAAAAGAGCCGACATTCTCGGACTATTTTCCCTTTCACCGGATCGTAAGCAAAATTCACATTTGGAGAAAACGTTAAATACATACGGTGTAATTAGTTGATTCGTTGTGACCAGCGGTTGCGTGAATGGAATGTTTTTTCATCAGTGACCGGTTCTTTTAAAGGGCCATCCGTCATTTTGACAGATTCCGACACCGAGTGTGATCCACTGTAACGATGAGAAATTCACAGCGAAACGCCGTCAATAACCACGTATAGACTACAGAGTGCAGCGGGTCACTGAAGGGGGCCTCTGTGGCCCTTGGTGCATCGGGGGGCGCATGCTGGAGGATTTCCTCCTGCTGATACAAGAGCAGGGTCAGGAAATCTCACGTTCACAGAGTCTTGCCTTGAAGACCTTTTTTCCCCTGACTTGAAAACCCTGGCTGGTAACGCCCCTCTCCAGTCGGGCAGCAGAGAGTCCGTTCAGTCTTCAGTAAAAACAACTACATGTAAATGGCCATTAGAAGTCATCTGTCTGAGGCAAAGACGCAAAACAGCAAAAGTATTAAAAAAATGCAGCTGCAGCAAGCTCCCTTGATCTGTTTGATGATGCCCAACTCTGTGAAAATTGCATCCTTCATATTTGCCTGTTTAGAAACATTGGCTGCAGTGTTTTAGTGCCTTCCCCTGTTCCTGCAAAAAAAGAACAACAAAAAGAAATATTCTCTGGGTTATGTTGATTATTTCATCGTTCCTATCAATGTCTGTATAAAAAGTAAAATAAAATGTTGTTCTTTATAATAAATTATATAGATTTTTTTTTTATATCTTGAATTAACTATTCTTATTTTCATGAAAAAAATGAAATCTAAAAAATAGTTCATGACAGAATTTGCGCACCTTTCCATGGTAACTCTTTTCTGTGACATTAGAAACATTTGGCTTCCCATAAAGCCTGCGAGCCCCTCAGTGTTGATTCTCCAAGACGCAACACGACAACGAAAAAATTTAAGCCGTGACAGCATCAGCACAACGAGCCGCCCCGTTCATCGGGTTTTACATCGCGGTGAACAGAATTAATTTTTTCATTAATGCCCATCATGTTATTGCAACATAAGGAAGGTGACACAAAGACGCAGGTTCATCACAAGCGTTGACGACTTGATGTCCTGTAGGTGTTTATTTAAGAACTGTGATGCATTGTTCCCCCCCCCCCCCCCCCACATATTTTCCCACATAGAAACGTGTCACATATAACACATTGTTATTAGAAACAGATGTTGATTTTAGCGCCGGTGTCTGTGGCTTCTTTCACAACGTCGACACTGTGTCATATGCGCTGGGATACCAGGACACATTTGCATGACATACACACCTGTCCTCCGCAAATCCAACACGCCGCTGTAGCACAGTGCGCGAGTAAAACTCAGGAGAGTAATGTTTCATTACATGATGAACAGAAGGTGAAAGTGAGGGAGGGAAGTCGGGGCAGGCAACGCGCATGCATAACTTAAGTAAAAGCCTTCGAAATCCATATTTGTTTACAGATTTGTTTAATAAGGGGGGGAAAAAAAAGAATATATGCAAACAAATGAATTTGCCTGTGGTTGTAACCGTGTATTAAGATCATCACTTACAAGGCCAGGTCTCCCCTAGCCCTCCACAGCGGCGATCCATCATGCATTATTAAGGAAAATAAGAATCTGCATAAAGCAGCAACAATGCCTTGAAGAAGTTTATTTATTCATTTGTTTTTATCTTTTTAGGTGCTAAGCACCGGGCTCCAAATACTCAGTCGCTGTGAGCTAATTACAAAGCATTTGATCTCCGTGCCCCGAGGATGTTCAATTATAACCTTGGTTGGAAATTAGGGAAATATTTCACAATTAAAAAATGGTGGAATGAAGATGCTCTGAAAGGGCTAATGGCGACATCTCACCTGCGTATGTTGATGTGCATCTTTATGTGAAACACGAGCTTTTTGGGCAGGAGTCTGATTTAACAGAGCCACTGCCCTGCAACCACGCCTGACCTCGCTGGAGGGGGACGGCGGGAGAAAGAAGGAAATTTGCGATTTTCACAAAGCCGCACCAGTCACCGAGTACTCGCAGCATTTTAAATAGGAAGAAAGTTCTAGTCGAGGGGTAATTTGGCACTACGAGGTACCTGTGGCTCCAGCTCTGCCTCAGTGCTATCTACGCTGAGATCACGCAGATGCCGCCAATTCTCCCTGGCATATCTCTCCGCAGATCGCACAGGGAAGACAATTGTCATTACCATTTTATTAAAATGTGTCCTATCAGCATCATTTCTCCCCTCACATATCTAACCTCCTTTTCTCCCCCCCCCCCGCCAAATTCTAATCATCATTCCCATGCATCACTCGCTGGATGTAATTCCCCCTCTTCCCTTCGTTTGCAAAAGGACCTCTGCTTTCATCCTTGAGAAGGGCTTTAATTCGAAGTGCGACGCTGAATAAAGCAGGGAGAGACGGAGAAGAGAGAGCGGGGGAAGAGAGGGAGAGTGATATGGAAAGACAGAGGAGCAGTGGAGACGTTCGGGTGTCAATCAATACGAGCGCGAGGGGCTGCGAGGGCCCATGACTAGGGTGCGTTTGATCTGTGTCTTTCAAAGGGGGAACCGCGGGAAGGGCCATCACAGATGATTTGCCTCTCGCTGCTGGCCCCGGTGCCACTCTGACAGAGAGCAATCACAAGCAGGTTAATTCAACATCTACCTTCCTAATCTTTTTTCCCCCTGTCTCTTTCTTTTGGTCTCGTTCTGTCTACTTAGATGAAACAGCGCTCTTTCCCGCAACCACCACTGACACCACCACCTCCTCTCTTCCCCTCGTTTGAAAGAGGAAGAGATCACAAAGTGAACTTCCAATGTCTTTTTAAACCACCTATAGTTTGACTGCTTTGGTTTTTAAGGGCTTGTGATTGTCTGCGTCCCTGCGATTGGTTTATTTACGTGTGGTTGCCACGAGGCAACATTTCAAGCAGACTGTATGGTGCATGAGTGAAAGGAAAGTGGGATCAGGTATTTGGAAACAAACACCATCAGCTGCATGTTTGGATCATTTCATTTGCTGCCATTCTTTGAGTTCATATCTGTGTCAAGTGAGTGTCAAGATGACATTTTGAAAACACGCTGCCTCACTCGACTGAAAGACGAGTATGTGCTTTTTCTCCACACGACTGAGTGACGACGCTCATTCCAGACAAGACCTGACCTTGGCTCACAGATCTCAGAACTAAAACCCACAATGTCCCCATAATGTCTGCTACAGATGGGCTGAAGGCCACAGCCCTGGACACACACACACACACACGGAGAAATCTACTTCTGGACTTAGTAAAACTGTTGTGTTCTCATGTAACCGAATAAATGAAACTAAGGAGGAAACAGAGAAACAAAAATGAACCTGTGAGACCGTCTCCACCGAAGGTCGGTCATACATGAGGACAAACAGAGGTGGTGGAAAATTGTAGGGTGAAAGGGTAAGAAAGAGCATTAAGGTGCGCTTTGGTTAAAGGTACGAGAGCATGGAGAATATGGAGGAGGGAGGTGTTTAAGAGTAGTCGAAGGTAAAAAGGTTGAGCGGGGAGGTTAGAAGGTGAAAGTCAAGAAGATCAAGAGACTGAAGTAGGACCTTGAATTTGAAGAAGAGAAATTATACCAAGAAATTCAAGAAAAAAAAACTTTTCAGAGTCAGCACAAAGACGCAACTCGGACTCATTCAATTTCAATAGGGGAATAAACCACATTGCCACCAGAATGCAGCCATTTTGCAGTAATGTCCCTGGTGTGGCCTCTCTCTGGTGGTGTCTTTCCCTCCAACTACACTGCTTGTACGTAAGGTCAGAGGGATAACAGGATAAAGGCTGTCCTCCCTGCTCCTCTGAAGGACAAGCACTCTGCCGATTGGATTTGGTGGCCTACAAGGACAAAAGGAAGGAACACTGGGACACAAAAGGAAGCGATAGAGGAGGACCGAGATTTCATCTGTCTCCGTGTCCTGAGTGATTGGCAGGGATGGCAAGACCGGCAATCTTTGAGTGCTGCCTCTTTGTGGCCGGGCGCCCTCCATCAGCATTAAACAGCAAGAGTCGCTCCGCCGACAAAAAAAACACACACTCCGGGTTCATCTGGAACATCTGACCTCTGTGGAATAATAGAGCCTGTGGCAGTGTTCGGCTTAACTCTGTGGAATGATTTCAAATGTTGATCTGTCTGTGAGTGTATACCATGAGAGGTTGCACACGCAAGTGACTTAGTACATGGAGGGGAGGGAAGTTCAACCCTTGACATGAGAACATTGTTCAAAACATGTTCAAAACTGATGCAGCAGGTCTGTGGCGGTACTGGGCAGCTCCTATATGCCTGGACCTCAACCTTTGAAACTGACGTTTTCAGGGTGTCTCCAAGGCCCCGGTTAGTTCAAAATGACAGCATGATCTATATTCAAGTCTTACTTCTGACAAACTCTTCCATTTCATTGAATTACACAGCTGTTGAGAGCAACAACAGTTGAGGCACATGCAAAGGTAACACCAGGCGGGCTGCCACGTCAGTGGGGGGGGGGGGGGGGGCTAAACAAGAGCACATTACCTGCATGTAGGTAGGCGAGGTCCGGGTTCTCGATGTCAGGGTGATTCTCCTTCAGGTGGTTGCGGAACTCCATGGGGGAGTTGGTGCCGTGGGTGCATTTGGGACAGTTGTACATCTTCACACCCTCGTGTTTCCCCGTATGCAGAATGTGCTTGCGGATATTCTCAGCGCAGTTAGATCTGAGGGAGACAGACAAAAAGATAAAAGAACTCATTCCTTTTTGGAATGAATAAAAAAAAGAAGAGAGGCAAAGATTAAAAGATGAGAGAAAAGATGAGAGTCATGAGGAAAGAAAACACAAGATAAATGCTTGGCAACGCTCCCAAGGAAAGTTTTGCTGTACTAACATTCTATTTTGTTGCAATGATGATGCACACGCAAACGCACACGCGCACACACACACACACACACACACACACAGAAGTGCTCACGTTGGGCTTTGGAGCCGAGGGAGCAGGCGTGTTTGGACAGACTCTCAAAGCATTCACTGCCTAAATGTGCCTCTGTGAAACAGCCGGCAAAATGACAAAATGAAAACGCTTTCAAATGGACAATATTTACATTTTTGCAAATTCCTTTGATATTCTGTTACGCTCTTACACATCTCTTAGATATTTTCTTTCCCCGCAGTTGCTCGGTTTAGTGTGTAATGGCGCTCGGAGCAGTGGGTGACGGCTGCTGACTGCGAGTGGTTTCTCGAGGCCTGTGCTGAATTGCATTAGAGATGTGCCTTATGCAGTATGAATCGATGGCAAATGCATGAAAGGTGTACAAATACTGGTGTGTGTGTGTGTGTGTGTGTGTGTGTGTGTGTGTGTGTGTGTGTGTTGGGGGGCGGGGGGTGCTTTGGGCTGGTCAGATAGGGCAGGGCCAGGCATTGAGCTACTGCAGGGTGTAGGATGTAATGATGTCAGCTCAGAGAGTCACACACAACCCGCTGCTGATTAATGATGCTGGCCGACCTGCTCCCAGGCTCTATCTAAACCTGCCCACGGACACGCACGCACACACCGGCTTGTCTCAGTGAAGCCCTGAACGGGCAAGGGAACAAACAAACATGCACACATGGACATGAACACACCTCAGTTTGTTCCTAAAAAGAAAAAGAAAAAGAAAAAGAAAAAGAAATCTCTGGTATGACAACAAAGGTGCAAATACACAGACACAACTCCATAAACACCAAACACACACGTGCGCCCAAGCACACGCACCTAATGCATCATGCAAGCAAGCATGTGCAGTGTACAACACAGTTTCATACACACACATAAACACACACCATCACGCGTTGATGGATGGGGCACTCGTGCTCAGTTTGGACCTGACATTCTCGGACAGTATAATACGCAATTACTCTCCCTTATCACCTTGGCCGGGACAATAAAGCCTCGCAGTGCCATAGCTCACGCCAGCCAAGGAGAGAATTTGTTTTCACTTTTGCAGAGACACCATTCTCCATCACGGGGCCACGAGTCCAGCCTGGACCCACTGGGGCCTAAACAAAGTGGGCCCCCTCGCTGCGTTCTGTTCACGCTTTATGAAATACATAAGCACCAGCCAGGGGTGAACAATGGGGGCTCTCCGCGAAGCTGAATACTACAGCAGGCCAGGACGCCACGATCCCAACAAAAGAATATATATCCCTTTATATCACCCCGTATTCTTACAGCTTTTACAAATAAAGAAACTCTACAGGGCCACTGACATGATATAATATAATCCAACCTGGTTAAGTTTTTCTCCTGACTCTTGTATTTGTGGTTTGTCTGAAAACAAGCAGAAAAAATAAGCCGACACTTTTTAGAGGACCGACTACAGACATGTTTTACAAGAACACCAGTTTTAATAACAAGCATTAATAAAGTAAAACAAGACTGAGAACCTCCACTAAGCGCATCTTCATGAGCGTGACTGACTGAAGATCGAAAAAAAAAAGACTAAAAAAAGACTAATATTTACACATACTGTCAATTACTCATCCAGCAATTTGACACTTTGAGATCAAGTTGTTATCGGCAGTCCCAAGCAAAACAAGAACAGGTTCACAGACGCATCGTGGCCACATCTCTTGACTGTTCCTCTGCATGAAAAAAACAAAAGACAGACTTAAAATTAAATTGCCACATGCCCATGAATTAACGCAAATCACGCTGCTAAAAAATGCATTTAATACCAAAAGTGAACTGATTTCTTATTCGAAAGCAGCAGCATAAAAAGAAAAAGGATGAAATTCGGAGCGGAGCTAAAAGGTTGTGAAGCGAGCGCGGGTGGATTCCTATGGGGGGCCGTGCCATCTCTCAGATATGGTAATGGCGTAATTGTCATATTAAAACAACACAACGTGCGTTTAGGAGTCAGCAGGTGTCACAGTTAGTGGAAGCCCACACCAGTCCTCCGACTATACACTGTATTAATTAGTCTAACACCGTTTCAACTTCCTCCGCCATCCATGCACTCACCATGGGAATCAGTCATACTGACGCCCGATGGATGCATCACCCCTTCTCTCCCCTCTCACTCGCTCCCCTTTATTTCATCCATTTCCATATTCCTCCTCCCAATGAGTGCATGGTAATGGGAGAGGTGTAATTGAGAGGCTCTTTGTTAGAGGAGATTTAAATGTGTTTCTTTGTGTGTGTCGAGAGTTTGCGAGGGGTGTGGGGGGGGTGTATTTGGATCATTGGCGCCATTTGGATCTTATTCTGCCAAGGAGGCCCGGTTATCATCATTAACGCCCCCCCCCCCCATCCTCCCTCGGCTCTCCCTTCACTTTACAAGGTCGCAAACCTCCCTGGCATTGACAGTGAGGGTGTCATCCTCAAAGCCACCGCAGCCTCGGACTGAAGCTGTGTTTTAACAGGTAGATTGAAGCATGAATGCAGCAGCATTCAATAAACAATGACGGCCCCCGGGAGGAGGGTAACATGGCAGGAGTTAGAGGTTACATATCAATTAGACTGTTTAAGATGCCACCGTGACTTTAATGAGGGGAAAAAGGGGGGGAACAATACAAATGTGTTCTTAAACACGGAAGAAAAGAAGTTTTGCAGTTTGCATAAATAGCCGGAGAATAGTCAAACAGACACGTTAATTGACAGAGCAGGACTTCCTGTGCAATATCATTAGAATATTTTTTTTACCACCATTTCCAACTGTAATTATCCTCCTCTATTATCTATCTCTGTCTGAATAGGGGATGAGTGGCATTTGATGGACCCTTCACTCCCGGCTCATTTGCATGCATTCGAGGAGGAGACCTTGATGGAGATAACATTGTATCAAGTGGGGTACGCTCAATGTCATCCGTAACATTTAATATGGATATTCTAATGACATAAATCAGATGGACCCACTTAAAACATGCATAAACATTTTATACAACCAAGAACTGTCAATCACTAAACTCAGTCCTAAATGTGTCTTTACAGTTGAATGAGATTTATTTCATGAGCCCGGCCTACGTTGAAAGGTCAAACGTGATAACTCATGTAGTAGCTCCTTATTGTTATCAAATCACCAGACACATCGGCTTTGAATATGTATTCAGAGGGTAAAAGATATGGGGCCAGGGCGAGGCCCCTCGGCCCTCGCAGCTGTCTGAGGCCCCCACATTCAATTCCTCACATTAGTAAGCCAGCGGGGCATTTCCCCCAACCTCCCTCCTCCTCCACCCATCTCAGTCCCCTTCCCTCCCCTCTGAACCCCCCAGAACCCCCGGGGCCACCGAAATGTTAATTGGGCTTCTAATTTACTGTTTCATTTGCCACTATCTGTAATGATTATTAAGTATCAACGCAGGAACAATGGGGGCAGGGACATTTGGCTCGTTCTATGTACAGTATCTTTCTGATACGGGGGGTTAGTAAAGTACAGTGGCTTAGATATGAGACCATAATTTGCCCTCAAGTTAACAAAAATCAGCTCATTTATATTTTATCATATATCTTTTGCATACATTTTCAACACTTGAAGCCTTAGACCCAATGAGACGGAGTTCACTGAGACATTTGGATCAGATTGAACAAATGAACGAAGGCGTCTTCCTGCTCCTACAGTCTAGGCTTTCTTTCCTGGGTTTTCTCAGGTTGCAGTTTCCTATGAGCTACAAATTTTCGGTCGTGGCAAGAATTGAATTCTGGGCAATCCAACAAACGCATAATTACTGTAGACTATTAGCATTTCTAATCTAGCAGGACTAAAGAGTGTAGAGCCATGCAAGTGGCTTTCTGAGGATGTACTTAGGCACGGCGGTGTGTTGAGCCTGCTTACATGGTCACAATCACAATGCTTATATTCTCTTTCACGTTTGCATATCTTAGTTTAGCATGTTAGCATGCTAGAATGTTCAAACAAGCGCTTAACAAAAAGAACAGCAGCGCCTGACGGGGATGTCTTTAGTTTTGCAAGTATCTGACGATAACCTCAAACAACTTGAGACATTGAAATGTGACTTTATGACTAGATTTCTTTAGTCTTTCGATGGAGAGTCACCAAAGTTATAATGGTTCATCTGCAGTGAGAATTTCGTGGTAATCAAGACGTTTAACCAGCAACTGGGAATGTAAATCTCATGGTGGCATAGCAATCAAAAGTTGACCGAAGTCAGTTGGATATATCCTCTGGGCACCACGAACGCCTGCGAAATTTTATGGAAATTCATCCAATAGTTGTTGAGACATTTGACCAAAAACCCCAAAATATCAACCTCATGTTGGCACAAGAGGAAATCAGTAGGATTCATCCTCTTGGGACCACGAATGTCTGTGTATACTCTAATAGAAATACATCCAGATGTTGTTGAAATATTGGAGAAAGTAGGTGGACTGACCATTCTCTCAACTCAACGCACATCAGGCCTCTCATATGAAAAATATTTAGCCACAAAAAAAAATGTTTCCCTGTGTATCTTACATCAGTTAAAATCCTCTACATGGGTCAGTCAATCTCTAATGGAGAAAAGAGATTCTTCATGACGACTATTAGGTACAAGGTGAGATAATCCTCTCATTGCAAAAAATCACCCGACTGTAATTATCACATTTAGTTCTTTTCGAAGTTGGACTGCGTACAAAAGACGGAGGAAACGAGCGGAGCGCCTCACCGCAGCGGAGCAGGTGTAGCAAGCTGCCGAAATGACTTTGTCACAGAGTGGGGAAAAAAATCACATCTGAAACCAATGATGGGTTTGAGATCATTCCCTTTCACACTCTTCTGCCACAACATGACGAGGAAGAACAGGATGAGAGAGAGAGAGAGAGAGAGAGAGAGAACGAGAGAGCGAGAGAGATGGAGATGTGCAACGCTAGCCAAAACTTTTTCAATTTCACCGACAATTTCCTGTGTAATTACTGATGTGGTATGATGGTGTTTTAATGACAGGGACCTGCCAGCGACAGTGACATTGTGTGTGTGTGTGTGTGTGTGTGTGTGTGTGTGTGTGTGTGTGTGTGTGTGTGTGTGTGTGTGTGTTGGGGGGGATCTGGCTAGGCCTGTTGATGATGGCAGAGTGATGAGATGGAGCCGTGCTGTGGAGATTAGACCTGTCTGCCCTCCACCTCTCTCACACACACACACACACACACACACACACACACACACACACACACACACACACACACACACACACACACACACACACACACACACACACACACACACACACACACACACACACACACACACACACACACACACACACACACACACACACACACACACACACACACACACACACACACACACACACTTATTCCCCACGCGTCAATCCCCTGATCATCAGTGCCCCGGTGGCGACCATCAGCGCCACCATCCAATGCGCGGGTCAATGAGCCAGTACCTGTAGTCGCACCAGGGGCAGCGGTATGGTTTCTCCCCGGTGTGAACGCGTTTGTGCCGCGACAGGTGCGACTGCGTGGTGGAGGCGAAGTTGCAGAGCTTGCACTTGAAGGGCCTCTCTCCTGTGTGATGGAGGGAGTTGAAAAGATAAAGAGACAGAGATGATTAGAAGTTTGAATTTGAAGTGTTTGCACTGACAATCACACAGATACATGAGACATACGAACCAAGATAGAAGGCTACAAGCACCATGGCTTGGCTAATAGGTGACACCAATGGGCTTACTCAAATGTATAAAGCTAAATTTTAGACTAAACTTCAGCCACTGAAAATCTGGTTAATCTTGAGCTGAATTCTTCAAAATCAATTGATGACCATAACACTTTTTTATGGAACAGCGCAACAAAATGTTCAAGTGCAAAAAACTATAAATGAGTTGAAATATAAAAAAAAACCAGAGTTAATACTTTGCACGTAACATGTTGTGTGGAAGTTGCAGTTTAGCCAAAGCACTTCAAGTGGTTGAAGTGTCAGTCGAAGCACTGAACGGGTTTGTGTTTGCTCAAGATTTGTGACCAGAATCACCAAACTCACCAGGATAATTCATCTCTAACGAAGCAGAAAACACTGAGAACTTACAGAAAAATATATAAAAATGTCCAATCAACTTAAAGTTAAAACGGCATATTGGAAAACTGCGCTGCTTGTCTAGGGTTCCTGCTTAAAGCTACTAACCTACAGAATATCATATAAGTTCATTAAGATGGCATCCAATGACTGATGAGAATAACATTAAACTCTGTGCCTCACAGAGGAAGTATTTTTTTTAAATACTAAACAAAAAGTCTTTAGGAAACAAGAGCCGTGTTAAAATATTGTGTTCAGCTGCCGCCTTTAAAAGTGTGCTATCAGCTAAACTGTGACAAGCGCACGCTGTCAGACAGGGTGATCCCTTCATGTGCAGCTGCATGTCAACAGATTCAAATGTACAGCCAAATCAGTGGAATTGACACATGTCAGCAGCACAGGAGAGGAGGGCGACATAAATTAAGAGGTTTCAGGGGGGGGGGGGGGGGCGGCAGAGAAGCTGAGGAGCAAACAAAAATGAATTATGAAAAAACCTAGATGAATATTTATAACGGGATTCTTGATCCCTGGGCGCCTGCCCGACAACGGTTAAGGACAGTATTTGTTTCACTATCCCAATTTTCTAAAAAAAAAAAAAAAAGCTCTCGTTATTGACAGTCTATCTGAAAAATGCAATTTCCCCGAGCGACAGGATGACATGGTGAAATGATAACTGAAATTAAAAATCTCAGATTCGGTCAGCCATTCTGGTACACATGCCTATCAGTGACAGCAGCATGTCACACTGATGTGCCTGTGTGTGTGTGTGTGTGTGAGTGTGTGTGTGTGTGTGTGTGTGTGTGTGTGGTGATGAGATAGCAGGTGGCATTGTAGGGTAGTCTAGCTGCTAAAACTAAGTGAAAAAAATACATTGTTGTTGTTCAGATCTTCGAGTGTCAATCACCAAGCAGAATTATGGCGGTCCGCACGAACCACAGTCGGTTTGTGTGCTTGGATGACTTCACGACCTTAGTTCAGCGTGTGTGTGTGTGTGTGTGTGTGTGTGTGTGTGTGTGTGTGTTTTGTTGCCCACCCGTGTGCTGGCGTCTGTGTTTGGTGAGGGCGTGTCTCGTGCCCCCGGCGAAACCGCACAGGTCGCACAGATAAGACTTCTCTCCTGTGGAGACGGACAGAAGAGCAGAGGTGAAGAGGAAGGAGAGTGCGTTAGTGTTGCGGTGGATGGAGAAACACACACGACACAGGAGAGGTAATGGAGTTTTTATAAAAAAAAATAGTAATATAGTACAAAACATTTGGCTTGTTTACAACTTGTTATGACCAAGCCACTGTACATCATTCGTGAAAGAAACAACAGCCACAGCTGTGAAGGATAGTTTAGGTTTATTGCAACAGACCCGAGATGCGATAAACCGAAACTACGCTTCAGCACATCGTTGGAATCAACGACATTCACACCATGAAAACCAACATGGAGGATGTTTTTTAACTGTTGAAACTGTAAAAGACATAACACCTTGAATATGTACACGCGTCAGATCCAACTGAGCTTAATAAACTCAATTAAAGGAACATGTTTGCATATTTCTATTCATGCATTTAGTGTGTTCTGTATTAACCCGTGTGCGGATGTGCATTTGCAGCGAGCTTGTTTTGACACACCGAGAAGGCGAGTGATTAAATTCATAACAAAATGAACTGCTGTTATCATTCAGATGAGTAAGTGAGGCTCCTCGTTTCAAGATGTTTGCCTTGTTTCAGCTGTTTTCCTTCTGTCTGCCTCAACTAAATTTAGCTCAGCGCCATTTATCCGACTCTTAATAGTTTTTAATTTTGAAGTTGCATCCACATTAATCACGAACAACTATGATTAAATCGTAAGAAATCACAGCCACCAAATGTCATGGTGCGGTAATGAGAGAAAAGTTATCCAAGGGGCTTATGGATCCTTTCAGTGGAAGTGTCTGGTGGAGGACGGAGTGAGACTTTATTTAAGGATGATGATGATGATTTTTTTGAGAGAGAGGGAGACAGGAAACAAGATGATACAGTAGGAGAAGGACACTCAGTAAATGGTCCAGCCGGCCGGGAGTCGCCTGAATGAGAGGCACTCTCTCTTCACGTAAAGACAAAGAAGAGGGAAATGTTGCGTTAGCGGATCAGAAGGAACGTGCGAAGAACGAGAGAGACGGGAAGCGAGAAAAGAAACGACAGACTGAGCAGACGAGCGGCGACTCTAGTTGGCGAACAGATGAGCCAAGCAGAAGTCACAGATCACTAGTGTATATCCATCAGGGCTCTCACAGCTAACTAATTCCTCCAATCAGATGGATCCGTGTAAATATGTCAAACGGGGGGACGGGAAATTGCCAGTGTGGTTTATTGACTGTGATAAAATCTGAAAAGCACCGCTGAACATAATTACATACTTGTCAGAGCCATAAAAATTAGCTTTATTATCAATGGGATGGTTTTGTACAACTTCATTTAGGGGCGATGCCTTCCAGATGGGGAGCGTGGAGAGCTTTTTTACACTCCTCCTCTCTTCCCTGCATCTGGCTCCGTCATTAACAGCATGATGGTCTCTCTCTCTCTCTCGCTCTCTTTCTATATTTTAACCTCTCTCTCTCTCTCTGCCAGTTCACAGTCTCTCTCTCACACACACACTCACTCACTCACACACACACACACACACACACACACACACACACACACACACACACACACACACACACACACACACACACACACACACACACACACACACACACACACACACACACACACACACACACACACACACACACACACACACACACACACACACACACTGCAACCTTTGTGATAAGACACTCAGGGAAATGCATGCGTGTGCACACAGAGATTTTATAAAAGGACACAGATGTGCATGCAAATCCGCACGCACACGCGCACACGCACACACAATATATAGAGGTTTTGCACCGAGGGTGTCGCGCAGTGTCACATGCCGACACAAGCTGCACGCACTCCATGTACATTATGTGCAGCCAAGTTCTCCATCACTTTAAACAGTCCATCTAAATGCTGATGTCGAACTCCAGCTCTCGACGCACACCGATAACACATTCGGGCGACTCCTCCAGCTGGGCCTCGGCGGTGCTCCGACGCTCTTCTGCACAGAGAGCAGCTTTCACCGAGTCCGCAGAGACAAAAAACAGCCTCAAGTTTCCTCTGTTATACCCATTTAGAGCCACTCGACTGTGAGAAGAGTTTTAATGCAGTGCCACTTAGAAGGAAGAGAAACAGCCTTAAAAAAGGTACATTCGCCGGTTCCCTTCGCACATTGCAGTGTGGATGGTCTCTAAAGGCACAGTGTTTTCATAAATTAAATATCTATGCTACTTTATATACACTTGACCCCCCTGGCTTTTTTTTTTGCATTTGCTGTTCCTCGAAAAAAGTGTCACAGAATTTGAATATGTGTAACAGTTCTGTAGATTGTATGGGAAAAAAAGTGGTTAGTGTAAATTCCACCAGCGGAAAAGACGTCACAGTGATATGGACAGGTGATGAAAATGATACGCATATAAAAAAACATATTGTAGGACCCCAAAATGGGGTTCCAAGTCTTCAGTATTGGGGAATAAGGTTAAACAGTTCTGAATTAATGAAGGACACCATTTCTCATGGAGAAAACAGCCTTTGATGTAATAACAAAAAAAAGTCAAATGTATCTCCTGTATCTATAACTCTACGAGTTACCAAGCATCTGGACAGACCTTTTCTCCTGATCAGAAAAAAACAACCGGTCATCCTCCCCTCCCCTCCCCTCCCCGGCTCCCTCCCCTCCCCTCTCTCATTACACCCAAACGCTACAAGACCCCACCACAGAAGAAAAAAAAATCCATAGCCATCGATCCCCGTGCCCAGCCGCGGTCGCCACAATTATTCTCGAGGAGGAAACGCTGGCGATAAATTACATGTGTGCTTTTCATCTGCCGTTCTGTGGCGGCGAGGTCTCTCTGAGGACCTCGGCGGGGGACGGCGAGGTGGGGTGGTACAACAGTGACGTGCTGCTGTCAACACCGGAGGACCTGGCTGGTTAAAGGCCAGCGTAGAATCGACGCCGCAGCCGTGGTAACCTCCCCAACCCATAATACGACCTTAAAATGACAGCATGCATCCCTGATTCACCTTAAACTTCTACTTTTCATCTGTACATGAATAACACCTAATCTCCAACTTTATTTGGACGTAACAGCAACCCTTAAATCCGCATCTTCATCCTTCACAGCCTCAGCCTGAACCCAACCGTGACTCTGAACCCTAAACTCAAACATGACCCCTCGTTAAAGAGGTGAAGGCCGGACATACAAAGGTGCAAACCATGGGTCCCAAACATCTGTTTAAAGGCACACACACACCCCAGATTACCCAAAGTCCAGCATCTGACACTGAAATTTTTTTTCGTGTCTGTGTGGAGAGCCCTTAAACTTTTCTGACCATTTGAATATTGACTCGTTGCTCCATTTCCTTTGTTCCCATGATACACCTCAAACCTCTTCCCTTAAATGTGCCTCATTGTGAGACAATAGAAGAACTTTGAAGTCAAATATACAACCTTTCTTTGCAACAGTGTGAATATATATAAATATATGTGTGTGTGTGTGTGTGTGTGTGTTTTAAATAACCCCGGAGGAGTCTGCATGCAGCTATAATTGCCTCCCTCATTAGTTATGTTTTAGCAGGAGCGGATGGGAGGGCAATTAATTTTACCGCTTAATTTTTGACACAGAATCCGCTGCTGTATTGATGTGCTCGCCATTTTGGGTCCCATTTTTCAGGGAAATTAATTGACAAAGTGTGAAGATTTATCAGCATATCGCCAGATTAAGCGACAAACTGAGGCAATGAGGAAATCAATTGTGGCCCTGTCGCTGTGTTCAACCCCCCCCCAACCACCGAGAGCCTGGGAAACGCTGGGTGGGTCAGGCGCAGCGCACTTATTTATTTATTTGAGTCGCTCATTCATCAGCCGTTACAAATGACCCTGGCGGCTGACGACCACTGAATCCCCCCGCCCCCCGCCCTCCTCCACCCCCCCTCCCTCAGACGCGACTGGTGTGCGGGGAGGGAGCGATTAACATAAAAAACACACAAATCACGGAGGAACAATGAATCCCGTTAGAGGCAGGAGAAGGAGAGCAGAGGTATTAACTTTTTTTTTTTTTTTTGGGGAGGGGGGGGGAGGGGGGGCTCTGCATGTCACAACCAATGACTCTGACCACAGTTTGATGAGATGAGACATTTGCTTGGATTCCTTAGCCTTGGCCCGATAGGTGTTTATAGGTGCAATGCATGTTATACCCGGTATTTATATGGTAGTTTATTGCCAAACTGACAACAATAACCTTAGTTATGTTGTGGTCACATAAGCTACAATGATAATCGGGCAAATTTACCGCTTGAGCTTCAGATTCAACTTTTCAAAACTCTCTCGAAAACAATAGCTGGACCTCAGACGCAGGTAGACAAACGCCGGCATCTCATTTCATGATTTTATATGGCATTTCTCTAGCCGTAAACGTTAGAAAGAAACTCTTTCGAAGAAAGTGGAGAGTAAAGTACATTAACTCAAATACTGTACTTGCGCTTAAAATTTGATGCTACTTTTCATGCTACCATAAACTTCTTTTCCACAACATTTCAGTGGGATATTTTGTACTTGACAACCGTTACAGTTTGAAGATCGAGGCTATGCATGCAGAACATACTGTACGATCAGTCAAACAATGCATTATTCACGTTTAATCCACTGAAAAGAATATGAAGCGGCTGATATTAGCTCCACCTTCCCCGTCTACAACATTCAAGTACCTAGTACATGTTGAATGTGAGGGTGAATTGTAAATTAGCTTAACACACTAATGATTGCAGGTGCTAAGAGGAGACAGCCAGTACTTCATCCCTTCCTTACACTTTAAAATCTATTTTGGCTTGGGAGGAGAAGGGAAGAAAAAAGAAATGTACACACTTCTCCTGCAGTCCCATTTACACCTCTTCAGCACGTGAAGAAGTCGCATTGCATGTCGGAGCTGCTGTGCCTCGTAACGTTCGCTCATATGTGCACACGTTATGATTCCAAATGATACCTTGACGGGGAGAGTTTGACATTTTGTCTCCTCTTCTTCTTGACATCCGTGTGGATGATTTGTCCGCGCGGTTACATGGATGTGGAACAGGGAGCCTGGTTGGTAATTCTGCCGTTTCCCACCTTGAGTAAAATGTGGATTTGGTGTTTTTTCCGACCGCGCAGTGCACTTTTTAATATCCTCTTCATTCGTCTGCATTGATTCTTTTCAATGCCCCGAAGGAGCGGATTCATGACATTTTAAACAGATCGTACGCATGCGGACGATAGTTCAGCGTGTCAGGTTGCCTTCCGGACCACTGGATGGTTTCAGTGACTGTGTGACTGCAGCGATGCATCAGCTACGACTGGAGAAGGGATGTCGGAGGTCTGAGCGGAGCAAATTGCGTTAGCTTTCTCGAGTCCTGCTAATCAAGTCAGGTCTTGTCGCTCATGGAAATGAGGTTTGTTCAGGTTCATTCTTAATTCTCCCATTTTTCCCAGCGTTCATAGTTGGTCACCCCTGATCCTTCAAGCTCTCCTATTCAATCAACTTATTTTTTTCTTCTTCTTTTCAATCACCTCTCTCACGTCCCGCACGTCTGTCGTTCTCTCCCGCCCAACTCAAGACACACACACACACACACACACACACACACACACACACACACACACACACACACACACACACACACACACACACACACACACACACACACACACACACACACACACACACACACACACACACACACACACACACACACTCTTACACACACCCACCCACCATCCCACGCCTCTCCAGGTGACAGTTAGGTGACAGCATGACGCCAGCCGCCTGATGGGGAATGATGAGTGCTGGGAACAAATGAAAATAAAACGTCTAATTATGTCAGAGGTGCCTTGACGTTACATCACTGTTAAAACACATTTAAAATAACATCCAGCAAGTCACACACACACACACACACACACACACACACACACACACACACACACACACACACACACACACACACACACACACACACACACACACACACACACACACACACACACACACACACACACACACACACACACACACACACACACACACACACACACACACACACACACACACAGCAGGCACCCGTGACGGATGGAGGGCTCTCCTGCAAGCGCTCAGTCAGGCTGTCAGGCCACTGGCTGCCGCTGCTTCTGTCATTGACTTAAAAGGGCATCAAGGAGCTGTGTGTGGGACATTACTGAGGCCGAGGGGAAACTGCTGGGCTGCAGCATAAAGACACTTTCAAAGGAGGCTGACTTGGGCTCCTATCGAGGGGCTATTATTCAAGACAGTATCCTCCCACCGCCCACCGCACCATCTGTCTATCCAAAGTTTTTAGAAAGTGAATAAGAAAAAAAATCAACTCAGAACAGTCCCAGACTGTACTGTACTGTACTGTTCTTTGAGAAATGAAGGAGAAGGGTGAGGTAAGAAAGAAAACGCACTGTTTCTATATATATATATATAAAAACATGTAAAAAAGAAAATAAACAAGATTTAATTCAAAAATGTATGTTTTCTTGTTTCACCACATTTACGCTCTAATCCATCTTTTTTTTGTATTGGAACCAGTGTCGCTGTGACAAAGAAAGAAAGTGGGTAGACCACAGATCCAGCAGGTGATTATAACATCCATTTGTTGCACGACTCCATAATGTAGATTCTAAATTTGCCACTGCACTGATAATTGCATTAATGATATGCATAGTGAAACAATCTTTGAAATCCCATACATTCATGTATCAATAAAACAACACTGTTTTTAATTATTTGAGGATCTATTCATTTTGAAATGGTTCCCTTTTTTCCGATCAAAGTTGGAGGACACATTACATGAATTGACAGACCCACAGAGGAACCCGGACTTGACAGGCTCAATGTGTGAAGAAACGAGTTCAAGGATCAGATGGATTGGATGAACCCACACTTGGTGACCAGATGGTTGTTGGGGAAATACACATGACAGGCAGTTGGAAGTGGGGAACACATACAACCATAATCCCCACACTAAGCACTGTGTCGGGTGTAGAGGATGGTAGGAAAAAAAATTCAAATTCAAAGTTGAAAAAAAAAAGCTTTTGGTCTTTTCATCCTCCCTTTTGGCTCAACACGGTCTCTATTCAAATATATTTGGCTAGTGTAACAACATATAACAGTGACGGTCCTATTGGGAGATAAGGGTTTCGCCATCTAACACGAGTGTCTGCAAAACTGCCAAGAACTAGTTCTGGACATTCTGTGGATGTTGAAAAACGAGTACAGATGGACAAGCCGTGGCTACTATCAGCCAAAAACGTGTCTATTTATTCCAAACAAAGCTGTGAAGATTCATAATTAATGTGAGATTTTCACAGTTAACACATCGACTCCATTTTGTGAGCTACACTACAGGCTGTAGAGGACGGAAACAAGAACATCTAGTCTGGTCCAAGTAGAGTGTTTGTTGCTAAATAACCCTTTGTCCTCCACTAAAAAAGTAAGTCAAACTTATTTTTGCCTTCACAGCGTCAGTCGCTGTGTCGGTGTCGGTGTCGAGCAGCAATGGTTCACGGTGTCGTGAGTTGCAAGCATCTCGGTGTCTCACCGGTGTGTGTCCTGTAGTGGTCCTTCATGGCCGACAGGTTGAGGAAGGAGTAGTGGCAGGACGGCCAGGCGCACTTAAATGGTTTCTCCCCACTGTGCAGTTTCATGTGGTTGTTCAGGGCCCATTTTTCACTGAAGGAGCGATCGCACAACTTGCATTCAAACTTCCTGCGGGAGGAGAAGAGAGGCGGAGAGGAATGAGGAGGAGGGGGAGAAGAAAAAAGAAAAAAGAAGAGTTATTTACTGATCCCAAAGCCGACATAAAACGCTCGAAAATCTACCCTGTGAGAAAGGAAATGGAGGTTGCTGGGTACTCGCACTCACACCCACAGAGCACAGGGGCTGTATGATTGCGCGCTGTACATCTACGCCCCCACTCACTCACTTTCCCACACACACACACACACACACACACACACACACACACACACACACACACACACACACACACACACACACACACACACACACACACACACACACACACACACACACACACACACACACACACACACACACACACACACACACAATGCAGCTGGCTGCTGGTGTGTCATGTCTGTATAAGCAGGCATTGATTTTTCTGTCCTGGCCTGCCACCTCCACCATTTATTCTCTGCTTTGCACCAGGGCCCAGAGGACTAGAGAAATTCTGTTACAGTCCACACACACACACACACACCCACCCACACACACACACACACACAAACCCACCGCAGGGCCAGTGGGGAGAATAGAGTTCACCTGTCCAGCGTCCCTGACCACTTAGCCAGGGCTAAATGACCAGTTTGCTACATTTTACCTCTCGCTCCTCTCTTAAGGTTCCTGGAGCAGAGCCTCTCTTCTCTTCAAATAATGTCCTTACTCATTTATGATCACATCATCAGTATCAGCGGTCACTCTGCTTTACATAGTCACCATCACTCCAATGATTGCAAAAACATTATTTTGTCACGTGCGGTGTATGTTGTTCTCTTGTATGATGCCAGATGCCTCTTTTGAGAATCAAGCGGAAAACTGTAAACATTGCATGCCGATCTCTTTTTGTACTCTGGACATCTGTCTATTCTTCTTGCCGCCGCCTACGACGAAACAACAGCTATGGTGTGTTTTTTTCAAATCCATGTGTAGGATGTGCGCACCTATATTCGCCTGCTGCGTTATTAGGCTTCAAGAGACACATCGAAGTAAAAACAATAGAAAAGAGCCGGTGCATGAATTAATCTTTACCCCCGCGCTATAATTTAGGCACAGGATGACTAATGTGCGAGTCATAAACAAATGAAGCCGGATTTTGGGGAGCATTCGTCTTGCAGCGAGGGCCGTGTTATTTTAGGGAGGGCAGCTGTCTTTAAGTCCTGATTGTGTCGCTTAATCCCCGTGGTATCTGTTTCATAGCGAGCAGCATGACACTCACCTGAACAAATAATGACTCCAAGCAGCATGTAGCATGTGTCTGAATCAATAATTCAAACTCATACATCTTCCTTACTGGAAGGACGGGGTGGTGGTGGGGGGGGGGGGGGGGGGGGGGGGGGGGGGGGGGGGGGGGGGGGGGTGCAAAGGAGAATGGGAGGGAGGGGAGGGAAGAGGGAGAAAGGATGGAATTAAAGATGGGGTGGTGGAGAAAAAGAGAGAGAGAGACGGAGAGGAAAGTGTGCCCTGGCTTCCATATCAATCTATATGTTCCATAAAGATAAATCTACATGTGATATGGACGTCGTCCCCGACTGGTTGAGAAGACATTTTAAGCTCACTTACCAGGAAGGATGGAGCTGCTTTGAAATGGCGCCTTTATCACCTGTCTCTAAGCCCAGACGCATATTTAAACATCTCTGTTTCGCTCCCCGTTCTCATCAACTGACGTGGCGGAGAATTTATTCCGGCAACAGATGCACGTCTGCATCTGTATTTCCTTCCCTTTCCTTCCCCCCTGTGGTATTTATAGAAACGGCTCGCCGCCCCATGCCACCGTGGGAGAGGTAAATAAGATGAGTGAAGAGATGCTATCTTTTATTGTAAACATTATGCACAACACTCCTGCTTTATGAGCTAAACGGGCCATTGTTTATCACGGGGCGTAATCGCAAAGCCAGGCAGGCAGGCAGGCAGGCAGGCCTTGACGTGGGCACGCGGCATGCTGGGATGGAGGAAAAATGAGGGAGAGAGGGGAAGGCAGGAGGAGAGGAGAGAAGATGGAGGAGTCGGGGCTGGCAGGGTTGACTATCAGTGGGGGTTTTGTAAGGATGAGAGGAGGGTTTGCGTCTGTTTTTATGGGATCAGATGGAGCGCTTTGATCTTGTCCCCGCATGTCAGATCCCGTCACGATCCACCGTCCCGCCCATACATATGCATACTGCCTCTAAACAGCCCAGCACCATGCAAAACACACCAGAGGTAGGAGGTTGAGGGAAGAGAGAGGGAGAGGGAGAGGGATTGTGCAAATGCGCTTGTTTATGCTTGTGTGCGTGTGCGAGAGACAGAAGTAAGAGAGACAGAGAGGTCTGCCAATTTAAATCTGAAGACTTTTTATTATGCTTCCGGACCTGAATTCAAAAACCAGCCAAACAACCTAAACAAATCCAGAAATTTGCTGCCAAAGCAGCCAATTTAAGGTTCGACAAAGCTTTGAGAAAGTTCTGGAAATCTTCACGGCTTATTTAGGGTTTGAAAGAATGCAGACGAATATACTGTATATGTCTGTGGTTTCTATCTATAAGTCATGACAGCGGAGGTGATGAGTGGCTAGTGAGACAGAAAGGTCATGGGCTGGACGTCTAAAGCACATTTAAATCATATATACAAATTCAGGTTTCTTGTGTGCTTATGAAAACAGATGCAGGGGACTGTATTATATACGGCTGTATGACGGCTGTGTGCACATCGACAACAGCTCAACAGGAACTAAAGTAATCAACAAGTTGACAACAGAGAGGTACCTGCAGCACAGGTCTTCATCACTCTTCCTCCTCTCAATAACAACATGAGGGACATGAGGTCTACTGGCTATGTCACACAATGATCAGTGAAATCATGAAAACAATATATGTATTTTGTGTCCATTTTTTTATCTATCGCTGCAATTAGTATTTCATCAATCTACAAGTTGATTTACAGAAATAAATGTGCAGCTATTTTCAACATCAATGAATCACATCAGTCAGTTTTCATGAGGAAAAAAAACGACCTCCTCAAACGCGAGGATCCACCGCTTTTCTTATATTTTCTTATTATTATTCATGAGCATAAACAGCATGAACATTGATAATGAAAACAACCGTTAACTCCAAAACCAACGGCCACTAATTTCCCCAGTGCGTTTCCCTCCAGACACTTGTGCTGGGTCACAACATTGCAAACAGAACTTGCGGGAGCTGCGATCGCTCTGTGCAGGTTTTCCTTTTTTTCCCCATTGTGCGAGTAAAGAGCCCATACATTTCCAGAGCTCCGTTCGAGTTGCGTCTGAGCTGCCTGGCTGTTAATGTAGTGCGCAGTGGAAAAGGCCAAACCGCAGTCAAACGAGAGCTGTTGTTAATCTCATAAACGTAAACACACATTCCTTAAAATGCGAGGAGACATTATTCAGAATTACACTGACATTGACAGTCCCCCCCCCCCAATGACTCTGATCGAGTAGAGGCCACCGCATTAATAAACATCTGTACCTGTGAGAGAGTTCCACTTCCAGTCATTATGTCTCTGCTTCTTCCTCCTCCTGCATCTCTCCATCTCATCCCTCTCTTTATAACTCCTCCCTTTTTCCCCCTCCTCTCGCTCCGTTCTGATCAGGACAGCGAAGCGACATGATTGACACTGTGCGGATTTATTCAAACACCCAGGTGGGGCCTCTTGCCGGCGCGTTCAGAGAGCCGCACGCCACTGTGTCTATACTGTCACTCATTACCATATCTATACTGTGGTGTGATCCTGTCATCAGTTCAGGCATATAGGGCCACTGTCAGAACATCACAGGCCACACTGGCCTTAATTGTGAGAGGAAAGAGTCCCTGAGGAGGAGTTACTGTACCTCGAACGCGAGGCGGAGAGGAGGACCTGACTCATTACCACACACTCACCATCACCCCCAAGTGGCGAGGTGCTGCTTGTCGATGAGCGTGTGTTTTGGACAAAAAGTATGAGAATGGGTCTGATTGCAGGATTTAAAATCACTGCAGCAGACGCTGTCACGGACCGACTTCAGGTCCACGCATGCGGAGCGTCACACGGCAGCATTTCTTCTTTTTAATTGACTAAATTAATTGTGCGAGTCTTTTTTTTTTTTTTTTTTTGGACAGCTCCGGATTCCGTCTCCGGTTTCTCCCCGGCCGTGTTCGGGCGGTCGGTGTGTGAGAGGGAAGTTATCCGCCACTGCTCTCTCTCTCGCGCGCACACACACACACACACACTGCAACACAAAAGACAGAACGAGGGAGAGAGGCCGACTCTCGCCTCAAGCCAAACTGACACAAACAGACAACTTCAAAGTGAAGACTGTTGTTTATTTGGTGAAGGGGAAAAAAGAGGGGGGGGGGGGGGGATTTATATGATATGCAACTGTCAGGAGAGCATTTTCACATGCAAAATAGCGAGTGAGTGAGAGAGATTACCTAGAGGGAGGAACATGACAGCATTCACTAGGGTCAGGATGGATCATCATCTTCAGCCCCCTCCTCCCTCCTCGTCCTCTTTCTCCCTCCATCGCTCTATCTTTATCTCCCTCTCGTGCTCTGGTTCCCTCCCTCCCTCCCTCCTTCCTTCCGTTTCCCCCCCCCCTACTCTGCCTTTTTCCCTCTCATCCTGTTTTCAGACTCCATCACTCTGCACTTCGACAACCCGGCAGCTTAAATCCAGACTAAATTAGCTGAATGAAGATTAAATCATTTGGCCCCGAGCTCTCCGAGATATTGGGAGGAAGACTGAGTAAGCCTTAAATGGTGTCTGACTGGGTTTCGGACCTATATACAGTGTGTGTCTGAGGAGAGGCTCTTCCTTCAATGGCAGTCAATTGAAACGTGATTAGAGGGGGGTGTTGGGTAAAAAATGGGGAAAAGATTAAATTTCTGGGACAACTGTTTCCTAAGTGAGGCCGCCGGCTTCGTTATTTTTCGTTTGCCTGCACAATGTCGACCGACGACAGGCTTGTTCCGGGGCTAAGATATCGAGCGGGGCAACATCATCGCTCACAGTGCTTAGGAGGAATGCCTTGGAAAGCGCCGTAGCCGGTGTGGTCCGTGCGGGTACTCAAATCAGCTTCCTGGATGGTGCTTGATTAAACATTCAAATTAACAAAAAGACAACGATCTCCGACCCGCTGCGGGAGACGCGACAAATGGCACGAACAAAAAAAAGGAAAAAGGAGCAGCGGCATCTCTCAGGAACAAGTCCAAGAACTCTCCCAGCAGAAGGGCATTTTAAAGTGAAATATCCACTGAGTTATATCACTGCGAGACCTGCAGGAGCGTACAGCCGGCGTGTCGCGCAGAACAACAACTAAAACCTCCGTGAAGAGGCCACATGTGTCTGCAGAGTATTGTAGATGAACCTCCTCCGAGAGGACTGCTCCTGCATATGACTGCAATATAAACAATGGCACACAACAGAGATGCTGCTGCTGATTTATGTTTACCTTCAATCCCGGGAGGAGGAGGAGGAGGAGGAGGAGAGGGAGGGGGAAAAAAAGATAATGAAATAAATAATAAAAGACCAGGCCCATCAGATAAGCTCCTGTTTATCCCGCTGTAGGGCAAATACAAATTGTCAATTTAATGAACACGGTGGACGTGATGAAAGCGGGGTGAAGGAGCCTCCTGCCTGACAAACAATCAGGAAATGTTATCTTAATATTGTTGTGCTGTTATTCAGCCCATAACTTAGGGGGTGGGGAGAGGCCACGAGGAAAAAAAAGGGAGGTGGCGAGGAGGGGAGAGGGGATGCGAAGGGGGAGCAGGGAGTCACAAAGGCCATGTCCCTCTGTGGTGGCCCTGTTATTGCCTGTTTTTATTATGAGCCATAGCTCAATTGTCCCAAACACACTTTGAAATACACAAACCCAAATGTGAGTCTGCATGCGAGTCTGCACAGGCACACCGTCGTGCATGCACGGCCTTAAATTACAAGAAGTCCTTCTGTCTGCGAGAGAGAATGAAGCAACGCGATTCTGTGCAAAACTCCCCAAAATGATCTATATTTCGCTGAGTGCATGCGCGCACGAGTGTGACGTCTTGTTCTCACACTCGGTTAATTTAAAAGCTCAATCGGTTTTACAGATTTCAGACTATTAATCACAATGTTTCAGCGGAAAAGCTGCAAATCAAGAGGCCCCAAAACGCTTCTCGCTCAAATTAGCGGCCGCTAAAAAGTACAGCAAGTCTGATTTGTGTGACATGGTTTGGTCAGAGGCCTTTTCTCAACCCCCCCCCCCCCCCCCCCCCCCCCCCCCCCCCCCTGCCCCTCCTTTCACAGGCACTTAAAAAAGTGTCCAGATGCTTCACAGCGCAAAGTTTTTTTTTTTTGAAGGTCTTGATTTAAAGCATCGCAATCTGAGCGGCCACCAAAATTAACTATTATCTCCATATTTATATATTGCCGGCACTAAATTGCGTCCGTAAGAATTACTATCAATATGAATATCTGCAACAATAACTCAGCCGCAGTGCGGCGGACAGGATGCTCTTTATCAGGCTTCTGATAGGCCTTAAATACAGCACAAGGCGGCCATATCAGAGCTTTTTCTCTCTAATATCAGGCCGCATTAGCACCTCGTAAATCAAATTACACTCCTAGAATTTCATTAGGCTCACCTGCCAGCGCTGCTGTGCTGCAGAAATATTTATGTTTTTTCATGCTGCAATTGTGTGCTCTCAGGTACACAAAGGGGAAGACAGAAGGGGGGGGGGGGAGGGAAAGTGGGTGATAAACCTAATTATCTTTTAAGAATACAGAGAAGATGTGTCATAAATTGTGGGGACCCCGAGGAGAGCCGGCGTTTTTTTTCGGAAGCCCGTGGGGCTGAGAGTTGGGGGCCAAGTCTGCGCCGCTGTTTACCATCTTCAACCGGGGCTAGAGTCCCGCAATCCAATTAGCAGTTTCCCCAAATTCACTCTAAACAGAAATCAAACAGGATGATGTACGACGCCGATCAGCGGACCCTCGACAACGAGTTAATCTGATAACGCGAGAGAGAGAGAGAGAGAGAGAGAGAGAGAGAGAAAAAAAAGGCAGGACTGCTAATAGTACTTGTTCAAGCTGGATCTAAATGTTATGATAGGAGTCTGTCTTTGTTATTCAATTACCTCAAAATAATTTCACGTTTCCATTTGTTTATTTGTTGTTCTTTGTTGGATTATATTATCTGCATCATAAACCTCTGCAGTAGTGTTTGCTAAACGCGAGCCGAGGCTGTCGGGGGGGGCGTCGGTGGAGGTGGCCGCGGGAAGGGAGCGCCAACGTTTCCGCGCTCCATTTTCTTTTCGTGTCCGGGGTCTGGAGCCTGGACGGTGGGGTGTCTGGATATGGATTTTGATTATACACAAAGCGAAATGACTGAGCCGGTGACTGTAACGACAGCCACTTAATAAAAGTTGCCGTTTATACATTACAGAGCTCCTAGTTGTAAATCATCCGGCCCTGTAACGACACGCATCCCCCGTCCCAATACCGAGCCCCTAACAGGCCTCTCATATTTACTCTCTGGGTCCCAGTATCACTTTAGAATAATGAGCTCTGTCCCTTATCTAATTAACAGGGGGCCGGGGTTCATTTGTTTTTTTCCAGCCTCCCTTCTCTCCCACACTGAATTTAGGAAGCTGGCATATTGGTTTAACTCGCAAATATTTAGCAAATTTGCTCCGTGCTATGACTGGTATAAGTTATGACGCAGAGTGTGCGGTTGTGCCTTTTGCTGTATGTTTTTGTGTAATTGCTCCATGTTACAACTAGAGGCTGTTTATCCAGGTTTCTGTGTGTGTGTGTGTGTGTGTGTGCGTGTTTGTGTGTACGTGGGTGTGTGCGCTTCAGTGGGCAGAAGTAAAAGAGCGGGTCCATTCTCTCTCTTATTACTGGAATTGTAATTCAATGATCACCTTAGATCACACACGTGCCATAAATCAGATAGGCTTGACAGAGGATGAAAAATTGTATTAATAATGTGAAACTTATTATACAGTCCCAAATGCTCCCTTGATAAATGACATTGTTTGGGCCTGACAATGATTGCATTTAAAACATTATTTCTGTTTTTCTGCCGGTGTGTGTGTGTGTGTGTGTGTGTACTGCAGGACACAGTGGCGGACGTTCACAGGGTGGGGAAGACAGAGGTGGGGTTCCCGAGCTTCATAAAATATTCAAGATGTTTCCCACCCTTCTCTCTGGAGTCAGTGGGCAGGCGATGGCCGTGGCAGTAGGGGTATAAAATATGTGTGCGTGTGTGTGTGTGTGTGTGTGTGTGTGTGTGCGGCCAGGACAAGTGAAATGGCTGGTGGCTCACCGCAGCATAAACATCCAAACTCCCAGACCACAGAGAGGAGCCATGCACATCTTCAAGTCATAAAGCAGCGTGTACCCTACGCACACTATTATCACAGCACATCCTCGTCAGATATTAGCAAATGTGAATAACTGCAGAGAGAAGCTGCACTGGGCTAATCGTTTATGAACAAGTCAACTATTTGCCTTTTTTTTCTGCTCCTTTTTTTTGAATAACTGATTTTAGGAGAGTGTATTTTTCTTCATAACTCAATACATACCAGAATGCCACTATAAGAAAAGCCATTCGAGACTCGGAGGCCGGAGGCAGCAGAGACATAAAAAAAAAAAAGTGTGGAAAAAAAACCTTGAGATTTAATACAAGTACTGCGTCTGCATACTTTCTTTCTTCACTGCGCCGCACCGGTCTGGATCAAAACCAGCCCGGTCTACATTCTGGAAACAAACCTCCAAACACAAAGGTTGTGGAGTCAAGACAAGGAAGTAACGACAAAAGAGGATCTGGCACGGGCCCAATTTCTTGCCACAAGGACAAACACATTAAGTTGCAGCACATTATTTAGCTAATGCTTTCTGATTCTCAACACCTGTCTATATGGATAAAGTGCCCTTGCTCAGTCCACCGGCTGTAATGAGGGATGGTGTGTCCGTGGCACAAGATTGAGCCAGCGACCTCAACCTGTCTGCCAACGCCGCTGTGAACGGTCCATCAAAGAGCAGCTGAGAGGAAAATGTCAGCCTTAAATATGTTCTCGCACAACTGATTCTTTGTGTTCGAGTAACAATCACAAGACGGGCCCTCTGGGATTTGAACTGATCCAGCTCACGAGTACTAACATCCATTACTCAGAACGATGCCAGCGAGAAACACTAAATCAATCGTCATAAAAAAATAAATAAGAGTTGCAATCCAATACAACATCAGTAAAGGGTAAAGTTGACAGCAAGTACCTGCTTGGAAAAAAATGTAAAGTGTTCTATTACGGGGGAGTTTGGGAGGTGGATTCAACGCACAAGTATCACTAGAATCTGTACATTTGTTTCAAATGCAAACGTTCTATAGCATGAAAACGTCGCCATTTGATCGGTACACGACTTGAACTACACAATCAACCTTCTACTCATATTGGCTCCAGAAAGAACTGGTATCGTGCAGCTCAGGGTTCAAGGAAAGTCTAATTAAGTCGGGGGATAGCTGCAGTCGTATCCCCGTTCAGGGACGCCGAGACCCAGACTGCTCTTTCCCCGTAGACCTGGCTTTCACCCGCCTTGGCCCGGCCCAGTCCACGTCCTCTACTGTACTGTACGTGCGACCCAACGCCACACCCCCCTCAAGTGATCTTATTACCCTCGCCACCCCCCACCTTACTCTCCCTTCTCCTTTCCTCCTCCTCCTCCTCATTCCTGCAAACGACCATGATGGGAGGCCATTCATCTCACTCCTTCGGCCACCACAATGAAATAAATCAAGAATTTTTTCCTGCAAATATAACAATATTTGTATTTGGGGTGGGGCAGGCGTAATTGATGACTGCACCCGTGCTAATTAAAAACGGCAGAGGTTTCATTAATCTTGGTCATTGGGTAGGAGGGGTAGTAGGGTAGCCACGACTGCATTGGCTAGAGCCTCCATCGTCCTCATCACTCAGGTGATTTGGACCATTGTCGAGTATATTAGCGCGGCAAGTTAATGTGAAATGGCCATTAATAATCACAACAAAAGTCTATCGTACACAAAGGCGGTCTCTGCGTGTGTCTGGTCTTCCACCGCGACGGAACCAAACAAGACAATAAAGTGAACAGTCACATGTGTTTACTGCCATGTCCCGGCTGAAGGAGTTAATTGCTTTTCTGACTTTGCTTTGTTGAAACTCTTGTTTGCCTTTTTTCTTTTCTTCTACCCCTTGACGCACACGCACACACACGCACACACACACACACACACACACGCACACACACTTGCTTTTGAGAATTAATTACTAGTCCTAACTCTTGCCGCTTTGCTTGTGTTGTCAAAAATTATCCAGCCACAGAGTCACAGACGCTTTAGACAATATATCATCATAACATCAGCTTCGTACATACATACACATAATTCTACACGTGACATGACAACGATATTGCAACATCCATCAGATCATGACTTACAATTATGAGTTCCCAGTTTTATTTTTTTTATTTATTTTAGTGCAATTCTTACGCTTTTACAATATTTCGCATGCTGTTTGATTTAATTTGATGCTAAAGAACACTCTTTTAAGTAAGGCTGATCATTTTATAAAAAATTATAAAACAATATTACAGTGAGTTGTCAGCCATCTATTTCTAACAACAAAAGCACAACAAGACGGTTTGAAAAGACTGCATAGGGTTTGTTAATCAATAAAAAGTTAAATAATATGAAAAAATGGGACAATTTTAGGCAGATGTAACCATTTCAAAACTACACTTCAAAGCCTAGATTATTAAAAATGAATTTCCATGACTCTGCCCAACAGTGTAGAAAGCCGAGAACCCAAACAAAGACCGGACAAATGAGTCACATGTGAGCGTCAACATGAAGAAGAGACGTGAACAGGCCCTACAGTTGATAAAACAGAATCGTATTGTTACTGTTGTGCCATTACGGCGCAGACAATTTACTAAGTAGCTCCTATGAACGGCGCAGATGGATTTCATCATCGCACTGTAATGGCTTTTACATGTTAATTCACAACTTTAGCTTCTCCACCACGACGCAGCCACAGAATAATGGCTAGCCTGCATCTGGTCGAGGCGGTGTAGGGCGGCGTATGAAGCATGGAGCGACACGGAGAGAGAGAGAGACAAAGAGAAGGAGATAGAATTAAACAGAGAGAGGGTGAGAGAGAGTGAGAGAGAAGAGATGGGTGCGTGGGGTGGAAGCCGCAGCATATGGTGCCACGCCGCCATAAACAAGCTTTATGAAAAGACCGGGGACGTTTATTTAATCACAGAATACCTGAGGAATCGCGACGAGACACACACTTTGTCCCATTATTGTTAGCCCATAAATTTAACTGCTTTACCGGAACGATGAGGAACCTGATACATACGCCGAAGACGACGCGGGGAAGCAGGTGAATTTATGTATGTGTGTGTGTGTGTGTGTTTGTGAAGTGCACTGCGCCGTGGCTAGGGTAGAGAGTGTGTGTGGGGTTACAGATGAATGGCCATAACCGTTACACACTGGTATCTGTGTATCTGCGAACACAGAGAATTGTACACTCTGTAAAGTACCTGTGTCTGGTGGGGAACACACACGGATACAGATGTGTCCTCTAGTTTATTTTGAGTCTGCTGTATTTTTCCATTCCTCTAACTTCATCCTTCATGCGGTTCTCTCAGCATGTATAATTGTTTATTATATGTTCACATGTCATCCCCCTCCTTCTCTGTACAACGCCTGTAAAGAAACAAAACAATTACAAATGAGACAAAAAAGCATTATTAGAAAATAAAAAGTTGGCTCTCCTGAAGGAATGCACATCTCATTTGTGCTGAACTGTAACAGACATCCAGATAAATCTCTGCACTGCGCTGGGGTCATTCCAAAATCACGCCACATGTATCAAACACAACGTACACACACGTTCAGTATAAGTGGGGACACGACAGATACCCCCGTGTTTGCCACACACATGGACTTGCACATTGGACTATGCGACACACAAATACACATGCGTGTACCTGAAAGTTCACAAATACAGTGCAAAAGCTGCTCTCGCGCACACACCAAAAAATGGACTGCATGTGCAATTGTGTGTCATCGAGCACACACACACACACACACACACACACACACACACACACACACACACACACACACACACACACACACACACACACACACACACACACACACACACACACACACACACACACACACACACACACACACACACACACACAGAGCTCTGGGTCAGGGGGACAGCGGTAGCTCAGAGCCAGCTGTGACCTGCCGGTCCAGGTGCTCAGGAAAACCGCTGTTAACGGCCACGATTGATGATCTAATCAAACTGTCACCACAGCGATCCGCTGCAGTGGGAGAGGAGGTTGGGGTGGCATGGGAGTGTGTGTGTGGCGGGCGGGGGGGAGTGAGAGAGAGCAGGTGGGGGGGAGTGGGGTGGGGTATCTAGGAGGCCTTGTGCATGCTTACCGTTAGGCCAAATTGGGAGTGACAGTCTCAATAGTGAAAAGGCCTCTTCCACCCCCCCCCTCTAAGTAATGGAGGAAACAACTCCAGCGGTCTTCCGGAGGATGTCGCATAATCATGGGCGCCCCCTCCAACACCAAACCCCCCCCCCCCGCCCCGGCTATAACATCTCAGCTCCAGGAGAGTGTGGGGGGGCCGGAGACGCTGGATGTTAAGGGATGATATGGTACAGTGCAGGACCAGCGGCCCACACCGAGCTGATTATAATGAGTTCTGCATTGTTGGACGCTAAACACACACATCCACACAAAGTGCTCCGGAAAATCAGTTAGAGCTGACGGTACGCCTCACCGAACCCCAGATTTTTGAGGAAAAAAAAAGGAATAAAAAAAAGTAGTCTCATGGGTTCATAAGGGTACATGGCTATTGTTGATTTAAGTATTGTTGAACTACGCGCACTGCACATGAAGAGATGACAAGTGGTGGGGTTTGCAGCTGCATTCTTTTCTTCTTGTCCAACTGCAATAATTTCCAGTGAGTCGTTGTGCAGTGAACAGAGACTGCGTCTCGTTTTGTAGAAGACTCCTCGGTGGCCCCTAAAGGGCCCCTGCAGCCTGCTCAGGACTGTCCACTGCATGGGCCCAACACCCCATTCTGTGAACCACGGTGGGGGTGGTGTTTGTGTGTATGTGTTGTCCTACACTTGAAACAATACACACACGGGCCAATCAAAAACCGGAGGACGCAAGAATACAAGCTGCAGGTCACATGTTCACTGTGCAATTTCATGTAGTGAGCCATGGAAGGAAGTGGCTTGTATGGTTTCATAGAGGGGACACAAGTGCTCTCCATAAAATGCGGACAAACTTGATGTTACTGTCATTTTTCGTGGACCAATAATCATCACAAATTACAGAAAAGACCTATGAATGAGAAAACATTTTTTTTTTTTTTCGCTAACTGTCTCACATCCAGAATACTTTTTTTTTTCAAATGCGATGATTAGATGTGTAAGATTAAAAACAAGTTTCCCCTTATACAGATAAATTATGACGAAGCATATCTGGGCTTGAGTTTTCAAAACTCGCCACATATCTGATCTCAGTCAAATTAAAACCTGTTTTACTTATTCAATTTGACATAATTTTGTTTACAAGCGCTTTCCTAGTTTTTAGAATATCATCATAACGAGGTTAGGGCATAGGTTTTAATAACTGATGCATTCACAGGTAAAATGTCTGAGTATTATACAATCATTAATCTGTGAAACTATATGATATCCATGTATATGTCCACTTGTGTTATTTTTGCAAAAGCTTCCATCAGGACTAATTTTTAATAGAGTGGTGCCATTTGTTTCAGAAGGGTAATAAAAGACTGGCAGCAATAACTTAAAAATAAGATACTGTAAAGTAAAACACAAAATGACATCTCTTTTGAAAACATAGCTCCACTGCATATTAGGCATCGCTGTGCAGCTGCATGGGAAGATATGATATTACGTCTCTCGTCCACATACACATAAAAATGAATTAAGTGTTGCTATATTTAGCCAAAAAGAGAAAAAGTTCAGGAAGTTGTCAAGCTTAATGGCGGCCTTGTTGATCGCTGCCTGTTCTCTGTGCGTGTTAATCACCTTCCCCAGGATATATCCACGACTGCCGCTTGCCAGTCCAGCTCGCATTAATTTAATCGCTGCTCAGCTAATTCATTGATTAATTGGTTCATTAGTGATGCCTGGCAACATCCATTTCTGCCACGACAGTCTGATGTTTCAATAGAGAAGAGAAACAGGCTGGCTGCAGCCCAGTTTTTCCGCAGTCCCACTGTGCATAATGTCCGACCACTGTCAACAGTTAGCCGCACAATTGTGTCACTGTGTAACTGCCTGGTTTTGTGCCACAGGATGTGAAATGAATATGAAGGTGAACTGTGCACATTCTCCGTTCTTGTCCGGTTGAGTAATGTCACTTGGGCTTCAGCGCATGGGTGACATCATTCTTAAGGGGGAAAGAAAAACTTCAAATGCCGGAGGGAACTGTTGGAGCTGCACCGGCGAGATGAGGTAGATGCTGCCGCGAGGAGACGAACCCCTGCCTCAGATTTATTCCACGAGTCAAGGTCGTGTCCCGCTGACATGACGAGTGGTTTCCAACTCTGGGACGAGCTGTCAACTGCTAACTAACATTATTATTAGTAATAGGAGCCTGTGGGACCTCGCTGCACCCCGCAACAAGGCGCTGGACGTTAAAGTGACCAACAACAATGCACGGCCCCGGACAGGAGCGCCGGTGTGACATCACAGGCCGAGTGAAACGGCCGCGAAGTGGCACAGATGTACTGCACGTGACCTCTGACCTCTCTTCTCTATAGACACTGGCCCAGATTTATAATTGGCATTTTGTCACAGTTGTGGCTCCCGAGCAGCGGCAGTCCTGTGATTTAACTAATGATGAGCAACACCACGAGGGTGGAGGTTTTACCATTAAAGTGTGTCAGCTTTTCAGAGAACCACCATGCTTTCCTCACGCCGCCCTATCCACAAACACACACACACACACACACACACACACACACACACACACACACACACACACTCGCACACACACGCAATTCTGCACCATATGCCCATGACAAGTGCATAAAAATTGTTCCCCAGCGATAGCACGGGCCAGCCCATAAAAACTTAATGCACCTAATTTTCCAGTAATCAAACTTTTATAGACTGCGATGGCTTTTAAACTAACAAATTTTAATTATCGCTTAATTTTAACAGCAATATTAACGCGATCGCTCATTCTGCGAGTGTTCGCTCTCCATGAAATATTGAAGAGGGTAAACAGCGAGGCGCTGTCCGCTGGCGCCCGTTCACACACGAAGGCCGGCGAACACAGAGGTGAGCTAGGGGTCGCCGAGGCCCTCGCCAGTACCACGCCGTGTGTGTGTGTGTGCTGCACAGACCTCTGGGAAATGCAGCTCCACGAGTGCAAAAAGTGCACAAAAAAATCTCCTCTGCTGATGTTGCACTAAGATTACAACACGGCATTGATCACTGGTGTGTGTTGGTCAGCGGTAATAATGTGATCCCTGCTCCGGTGCCAAGCAGACAGTTTCTCTTATTTTGTTGCAGCGAGTTTGATTTGACTGCTGCCCTTGGGTGCCTGGAAACGAGACCTTACCACCCAACACCGAGTGAGAGAGACAAAGTGCTGACGCGGGCAGATAACGGGAGGAAGAAAGAGAAAGATTAAAGAGTAGATTCATTATCAATAATTAAGGGAAGGGATTTATTCTAATGAATTAGGGGTTGTCTTTATCTACTCTTTATCTCCCAATTGCAATTCTAACTCTCTTTTTCTCACTCACTCACTCTCCTCTCTCTCTCTCTCACACACACACACACACTGCACACACGTTCACACACCCTGCGCGCACACACACTGGCTCACGGTTTTTCTGTGTGACTTGACCCCCGCCTGCTCCTTGTGGTCCATATTGCCACCATGCTGGCTCCAGGCGGGGCTCTTCCGCTCCCGTTCCCCCAGTCCAGCCTGGACGATGCTGGCCCTCGGTGCCGGGGCAATATGGCCACGCTGCACGGCATGCTGGGTCGCGGCAGCGAGCCCAGAGCCCGGCGCTGCAGAGCCAGATGCCCGCTCGGCCCGGCTCAGTCCCTGGCACTTGTGGCGCGAGCGGCCGCAGCGACGTATAAATCAATTCTGTTGTGTGAACATGCAGAAAATAACCTAATGACCAAAGTATCACTTTGCTCATGTATGAGGCCATATTTTAAATTCCACGTATGATATAATAATGTCACAGATGCTTAATTCTGACACCATTTATATAAACTGTACAGTTTTTCGACCGTGTAAAACAAAACTCCCCGACAACTCTGGCAAATAAATGACATGAATAAATAAATAATGATGGACAATGTTACCATTAACTACATGCATTTTAATGTTGGCAGTTTCAATCTAAATCGAGCGTCTCCTCTCAGAGACTGATCCTCTGGACTCTCCTCACTGCAGTCATGTAATAACTAATGCTCTGAACATCCCCGTCTTCATTTTGTGAGTCATCACACCTGCGCTGCATGCATCATGCTAGGCTATTTCTGGATCCGCGGCGCTCGTGCCTTTTCACCTGGTTTTCTGTTTTCTTCGGAGGGATTTTAGCACTTGGCTCAGACATACAGTAATGTGGTAGAAAGGGAAAAAAACAGCGACTGAAAAACTGTGAGCAGACTTTAGCAATTAGACATCTCCAAAACACTGAAGACATTCTCTCCAGCTGCTTGTATCGTGCGTCCCCCCCTCACGACTTAAACAAATATATCGTTCTTCTGGGTTGTCAGCACTCCTGTTTCAAGAGTGATGAGTGTATTAGTTCAAGGAGTTTATTATTACAAGCGTGAAAATGGCAGGCATTTTAACAATTACCTATGAAAACAGGTATGTGAGACAGGTCAGTTGTCTTATGGCGCCCTGTTTTGAAAGAACTAATTACCAGCAATTGAGGCAAGGTCGCCGCTGTCAATCACGCGCCCGGGCCACTCCCTTGTTGACCAAGTGTTGGTTTAGGTGACTGCAGACTCCCGGTGCCTTTTCTATGCCACACAGCATCAATACATCACGCACACAGAGAGACACACACACACACACACACTAATGTTTTAATACTAAACTACGACAACAACAAAAAGAAGATTGAAGTCCTGAGATAGAAACTGAACCGGTGAAATATTTTTAGATGATGGAGAAGGGAAGAAGAGAACGATTTGAATCTCACCTTAACACGCACATGATCACGCCAGTAATTCTTTGAGAAGAGGCAGTCGTACAGGAAACTGTTTGGATTGTTGCTCAAAAGCAGCGCTACGCAATTTATTCCGTGTTCCTCCCTCGGGGTCACATGCTGCACTTGTTAACGCCACACGTTCGGCAGCGACGGTTGCGTCCGCTCTTTCTTTCATAATCATGACAACTCCATTGTTCTCCTGAGAACGGGCAGATTCCACGTTCGACAGTCAATCGACATCAACACAAATCAAACTAGTGGGAATACTCGTACGGATTCCGGAGACTTTGCCATCATTTTTCCTCCGGCAGGCGAGCTCAGTCACCGTGCATCCATTAACTGAATAAGAGAGATTATATGTTCAGGTGGAAACGCACCGCGGAGCAGGGATGATTCGACTCGGTGTTATTACAAGTGGGTGACGACAGAAGTAACAACTTCTTGTTATCGTTCGGAGCTCTGATGCAAAATGTTACAATATAAAACCTTTTTTTGGTTGGAGATCACTATAATACAATACAATCAGACACCACCACAGCCGGGGTGTACAGTGAAAACTTGTGAGGACATGTGGACCTCATAAGTACATACATCCACGACAAAGCTCTCTCACACACACACACACACACACACACACACACACACACACACACACACACACACACACACACACACACACACACACACACACACACACACACACACACACACACACACACACACACACACACACACACACACACACACACACACACACACACACACACACACACACACACACAGGCAGACAAAAGGACAAAAAGCCCTCGTCTCCGCTCGGTGCCTGCAGTGAGGAGTGGTGGTGTGACTGAGACGAAGACCCAGTTGTGTCACTTTACAACAGTTCAGCTCTCGCCCTCTCCCCCCCCCCTTCTCTCTTTTTCTTCATCCCTTCCTCTCTTGCTCTCTCCCTCTCTCTCACCCAGAACCTGTCAGATAGTTGGGAGTCTGTCATCCCACCCATCCTCCCCTCCGATCCCTCTCCCTCCTCGTCCCCCGCAGGGGGTTAGAACGACATACACTCGGGCTAATATTAGCCTTTTATTCAAAGTCAGATCTGACCAGTGTCGACCATCACGCCCCGCGACGCCCATTCATGGGAAGGGCATTAAAGTGAGATGCTGGGATTGAACGACATAAAGTTATGGATCCAAACATGTGAAAGGAATCATACTTAAATACAAGATGTGTTTCTGTGGTTTTCCTTCGACAATGAAACACATACTAAGAGTAGATTCCGCATGACAAGAAAATTTCCGGGTCTGTGACCAAAGGGAAGTGCTGCATTTGACTTCACTTGCCACAGCATGTGTAGGCTGGGTAACTTTTTTTATTTTCACCACACTGTTATGTTTACCATATATTGTCAGTTCTCTCTTTACTTTCATGGTGTGTTTTTTTACTTAGCCAAAGGGTGGACTATTCTTTTTTTTTCTTTTTTTCCCTGAGGGATTGGGCAATACAATGCAGTTGCCCAGTGCCTTCAACAACTTTGGACAGGTCAAATGGGGGCAGATTTCCTCAGGTTGAAGCCAATCAAATAAAATAGAATTGTTGTACCAAAAAAACATTAGTGCCATCAGCCTTCTGAAGCTCATATTGGTGGGATTCTATCCTCCCCACAGATACCCAACCAAAATGACTTGGCGTTTGAGGCCCCCTAGACGGATTTGGATAAATGGAGCCCGGTGTTACCTACGGGTAGTCAGGTTTCCTCCTCCTCCTCTCTTCCTTTGACTAACAGATCTCCCCAGCGTTCTAAAAATACCAGGTGAACAGGGCCGCAGAGATGGTGATGAAACTGCCTCTCTGACACTGTCCCACCGCAATCCATCTCTCCACCGCCTGCCAGCCAGCATATGTTTGCAATTGGCTCCCCCCAACAGCCCCCATCGCCTCTAAACCCACCCCCACGGTCCCCAGTTGCTGGTTCAGATCCCCCCCCCGCCCCACACACACACACACACTTTCCCCCCTCCTTTCTCTCTCTCTTGTCCTCCCTCAGCTACCATCCAAGTCTCCAGTTCTAGGCTTTCAAAACCAGTGCAGTTATCAATCACTGAACCAGCACTGTCATGTCGGACCAAACCACCCAAACACACACACACACACACACACACACACACACACACACACACACACACACACACACACACACACACACACACACACACACACACACACACACACACACACACACACACACACACACACACACACACACACACACACACACACACACACACACACACACACACACACACACACACTTCCTCCCCTTTTCCATTCTTTCTTTCTTCTCACCTTTCTGTCTATCTCTTTGTCATCCCTCCTCTCTCTCTCTCTCTCTGTCTTTTCTCCTTCTTTTTCTTTCCTCCGTCCTCTGCCTCCCCTCTTACACTCGCCCAAATTTGTTCCACTTAATAAGCCCTCCCCACTGACCTTGTGCTAATTAAGCTGCACTGTGTTGGAAATATGATGGTTAATTAATGATGAGATAAATTCTGTCTGCAGGACTGTCAGAAAAATGATGACACCGTGTTTTACAGGTTTAAATAGAACGAACCTTGTGGCCGTCCTCCATCTCGGTGCGCATGCAAGAGTGTGTGTGTGTGTGTGTGTGCTTAAATGTGCAGGAATGAATGCAATGAAAAGAAAGACAAAACAATATGTTCAAGAATTTTCTTTTCACAGTGGTTGTGCATAAATGTAACAGTATGAAAACTGTACATGTGTAATGTGTACATATTCATGCAGTGTCTTCACATACGGTATGGTGTGTGTGTATGATGTAATGATGATGTGTGGCATAAAGGCAGAGCAGAGTGACTGAACACACACTGAGCTAAACACTATCAAGTAACACACAGACCTTATAGCTCCATTCATGTCGAGTGTATTTACTGTACATGTGTGTGCGTATGTGTGTGTGTCTCCTCTATGACCTTGGCTGTTTTGCCACTTTCTGTTACAAAAGCCTCGAGCACAAAACGTCTTTGAGAGTTTGATGCTGTCAGAGATGCAGAATTTTTAACTAACTGGTCGAATGAAGTGTCGTCACAGATGGCGTCAAAAAACGTCCCCAGTTGTGAGGACGACTTGGTGGCAGCCGTGGCCTCGGGGAAGTGGGCCCGTACCAGCAGGAAGAAATGAGAGTGGGAGGAGGGACTAAAGAACACTTCCCCCTCCCACAACATTCATGGCTGCAGTGGCATTGAGCAAGGCACCTAACCCACCAGCTTTTTCTATAATGTGTGTAATACAGGTGTCAGATCCCTGTGTCTGTACACATACTTTGACAATAAAGGATTCTTCATCTAATTTATTTTGACTAATTGAACTGGTGCTTTCACTGGCTTCAGCTAAAACAGAACTAGTCGATATCAATAATGTTTGAAGTGAATGAAGTTAATCAGTCTCAAAACAAAGGAAGGTTTCCATCCATTGTCTAGTTGTACAACCTCTGTCTAAACCCCACTGGCTTTGTTTTCGAGCTTAGTAATAAACAACAAACTTGCAAAACAAGATGTAATGCAGTGTAATCAGATGCTATTCATCTTGCAATAAAAATCGGAATCACACGACAGAGTACAAGTGGTATTAGAAACAGGAGGCATATGCAGAGTGTAGCCGACAAGGGACCAGTGGCAAACTAAAGGCAGACGCTGGTCTTCAGCTGCCCTTGGATCTTGTGCAGACAAGGATTTAAGTAGCGATACGACCGTATTTCTCAATCTTATACTTCGTTCTTAACCGTTTTTAGACAGTAAACAATGTTTAATCCACTGATAACAGGAGAAGCATCTGGTCTCAAAGAGAGAAAAAAAAAGGATCTTTAATGAGGCGAACAGCCAACAAAAGTTTCTACTGCTGTTGTATTTCCTTCCTCCCTTGGCCCTGAAAGTCATCAGTTCGAGTCCCGGGTCAGTCGCCTTAGTGGCAAACTGCAGGACTTTGGTTGCACAGGTGAGGTCACAGGCAAACACATACTCGTATGGGAGCATGGGAGTATGAATTATAGTCACGCTCCCATGTATGACTTATAGTCTTGTGTTAGAATTGTATGGAGCTCTGTCAGCTATCCTTCACTCGGAATAAATAAATAAAGGCTACAACAGCCAAACTGTGGATGAAACAGAGGCTTTAAGCATTTGAGGATATGAGATTTGTTTTCATCTAATCGAGACGAACAGCTGACAGTAGGAATTTAGCTGATAATGTCTGCAAGATGGAGAGGCATCTGGTCGGGCCGCTCACTTCCATATCTGAGGCCACTTGTCATATTTAATACCACATGTTGTCAAAAGTATCAATTTGGTTGCGGAGTAATGAAAAAGCGGGGTCTGTTTCTATTTTGGAGGCGCGCTTGACAGATTGAGAGGTGTTTAGCGTCTCGTTTTGGCTTGTCAGGGCGGGAGGGAGGGGAGGGGGGGGGGGGCTTCACAACTTCATCTCCTCATCTTTCTTTTCTGCACACATATGCACATTTACACATACACGAGCACTGACAGCGGGGCTCTGCCTCTGATAGACAGGGCCAAGCGGGAGACATTACGCATACACAGGAACACACGCTCACATGCGCAGACAAAAAAAAAATGCTAAAAGAAACATCATTCATCCTTAATTCAAGAGGGAGAGCCGCAAGTAAGATGAGGGAGGGAGCCAGATAAAGTTTGACAGGAAAAAGGGGAATGTAAGCAAGAGAGCGAGACAGACAGAATGACTGAAAGCCATTTAACTCATTAGGGGAAAAGGGAGGATCACAAGTTAAATATAACTCCAAACTTAACTAGTGAGGACTGTTTGCTTTAAAAGCTCGCAGACGTCCGTCGGGGCTGGAGGAGTCAAATCATCTTCGAAAATCAAGAATTAATTGCCTGCTGTATCTGTATCACTTTAGTTCTCCTGAAGAAGAAAAAGCTGAGACAGTTGACAGTCAGGATCCAGGACACGGCAACAGATCGGAATCTAATTCTCCCTTTCGTAAGTGTGCTAGAAATCATTTCACTGACCAGACTTTCTGAGTAAAAGTCAGAAACGTGCTCTGTCGTGGCTCTCTCTTTTGCATGACCTGCAAAAAATAACACTATGGATTCTACCAAAGAGAAACACCATTGAAAAAGCAGATTAGGACACGTTTGTGTGAAATCTATACCTCTCTTTACGCTGCCCGACTCCATGTTTTCCCAGCAGGTGGGTGCTGAGGTGCTTCTTCATTACGAAGGCCCATCTACAAAAAAAACACAGACAAAGGACAAGAGTTAGCCAGGGAGCGCGCTCGAACTGTGCCGTGCAAATCACACTGCATGGCAGGGATAGGGATGCAGCAGGTTTGAGGATATTTTGAAGAGTCAGCATGGATGCAAACTATCTAAATTGCAGCACTGTGGTTCACAATATGCATCAATGAAAAGATTTTAAAGAAAATGACAGATGCTGGTCGATAAATTCTGCAATCACGTGTATTGAGAAAACGCGAGACAAGAGAACTGTCTGGTCATAAACTTTTTATTGTGCTCATCATTGTTTTCAGCAATTAGTTTTAAAAACCGAAAGACGTGGTTTCTTTGTTTTGGATGCCCCTCCATTTTTCCTGAAATGTGCATTTCACAGTAATACGAGGGAGTGTCTGCTGCTCGTCTTCTATTTTCTCACACTGCTGTACACGTTGCAACAGTTCTAACATCAGAGCACGAATCCATCCGTTTTTCGTACATTACTTGACCTGTCGTCTGACACGGAGTTTTAAGAAAAGCAAATGTGCAGTAAGCAGCCATGAACAGGGTTTTGGTGGAATAACTATTGTTCTGTTAATTGATGACAGACCGGAGACAGAAAACCACAAGAGTGTAAAGTCTGGGTTTGGTTTTGTTTTTTTGTTTAACTAGCACCTTTTTGGTCGGACAGTATGGAGAGGGAATGTGAGCAAAGAGTGCCACATGTTGTACATCAACGTGTCACACAAATATTCACGCGTGCAAAGATCCGTGTGCACGTGGATCTACAGTCGACGTAGCCGCACGCACACAGGCAAAAATACCAGGTTGCGATCGCGCGACAGCGACCACAGTGTCCTGACTCTTGTCGAGGGCCCTGGGTTTACCGTGTCTCCTAAACAGCATATGAAAACATAATGAACGGATGACAAGAATAACTACTCCGACATCCAAGCTGCTTCACCAGTGTTTTCATCCCCTGGCCTTTTCATTTAGCACCCATCACTTCCCATTATTGTGCGACGGAGAGACAATGACCACATCTGAGAGCTGAGGATGGAGCTACATGAAAGAGGCTGAGGGAGTTGAACCGACAGTCATGTGGTTGGCACTGTCGCTGCACACACTCGGGTTCCTCCTCTGTGCTTTTCCCTGCCATGCCTTTCTTTTCTTTTCACTTTTCCTTCTTCCATCTAGATCATTATTCTGTTTTCCTCTCTGGCAAGCCTGTCTCTGCCTTTCTGTCGCTTCACTTCAGTCTATCATGAAAAGCATAATTATTTCACCATTTATGTCGCTATGTCAGCTATCTGCCTCAAACCCCCCTGCCAACGTCTGGACACACACACACACACACACACACACAGACACACAGACACACACACACACACACAGGCTGTGTCCTCCATCCCGTCATGGCCCCAGAGTCCCGTCCGTCACCGAGGCCCCTGAGGCCGATGTTAACTAACACCACCGCATAAATATTCAAACGTTCCACTGTTTTGCCTCGTTATCATCACTCTGCATTTCCTCAGTCCTCTCTAACTCAATCCATCCACCCGTCCCCGAATGTTGCCTCGGAGTTAAACTGGGAGCGAGCGATGACTAAAATCGTGTATACTCCAATCAGGGGAGACTGGAGAGATCAAAAATGCGGAGCTTCCCCGGCCCCCTGGAAGCGCCTCTGACTGACGGCATCATCTATAAATAAACAAAGAGCATAATTAAGATATTTCTGAGAGGGTGGATGGGGGGGAAAGGAATGAATCAATATATCTGAGAGAAAAGCGCAGCCTTGCAACACCCCACACGTGCTTGTTTCAGTCGTCGTGTTTAGACGTCGGGAGGAAAAAAAAAAAAAAAAAAAGCTTGCAAACATTTCTGTTAATTATGTATTACAGCTGTCCTTCATAAACCTAATTACAGAGTGCTGAAAGGCAACAGGGGCAATTTGCATATGTGCATGAAAGACAAGACATATGCAAAATATGATTTTAATTAGCTTTCTTTGATAGTAAGGGGTACAAATCAAACTGGCATGTTGTGAGATTCTCATCTCGCCTATTTTTTTTTTTCACTGGATTATTCTCAGAGTGGCACGAGTGTAAGATGGGTAATACCCTGTGGAGCCACCTGGCGCGCACACACACACACACACACACACACACACACACACACACACACACACACACACACACACACACACACACACACACACACACACACACACACACACACACACACACACACACACACACACACACACACACACACACACACACACACACACACACACACACACAACTAGGTGGTAATTTTCACAGAGATGCACAATAACAACACTCATAACCCCAAATAACAGCACACTGATGGGTGATACTAACACGTTTAATAACATATTCCCCACGTGATTATTTAATACGCACAAGCTACTATTTCAGATATTGTTGAGATAAAATGCAGGTAGCGCGCTCGCACACACACACACACACACACACACACACACACACACACACACACACACACACACACACACACACACACACACACACACACACACACACACACACACACACACACACACACACACACACACACACACACACATACACACAGAGAGATCCCCTATCTAAATGTTAAAGGGGCAAATCCATTTGTTTAAGGCAGTGTGTAATCAGCCCCCTGCCCTCGGTGTGTGTGCATCCTCTGCCACACAGGTCAAGGCCTCAGCTTGTCGTCCTGCTGCCTTGGGCTGCATCATCAGCCCGAACCATCAGCCTTGATGGTTATTGTAACAAAGGGATACTTTAACATGCCATTCATCCATATCAATTCACTTCCCCCCCATGAATTGAACTAATAAGGCTGTGCCTCAGCCCTCCAGGGAGGCTCATAATATCCATTGCAGATATGAAGAAAAAAAACGAAAGAAAGAAAGAAAAAAGAAAGACAGAAAAGGAACGACGCAGGCTCTGCTGTTTCGCGTTCGACTTTCCCTTCAGACTAATCGGCGCGCCACAGCTCGTTAGGTCCGTGACGTGCCGGAGCTTTACCGATAAGCAGGGGAGACACGGCTCAATTACCCACAGTTATAATCTCTCTCTCTCTCTCTCTCTCTCTCTCTCTCCCCTCCCGCCGCCTGACGATGAAGAGATAACATGTCAATATTTGATACAAACAACTTCATTTGCCTAATGGTGTTCCTGGATGGGCCCATCTACAGGTCCGGAAGGGATGGGAGATCTAAGAACAAGCCTGGAGCAACACGCTGCTCAGATGTACCGTAGCCCACCAACCCTCAAATCACACACACACAAACACCAAACACACACACACGTTCCGGAGAGCTGTGCACGACAAGGCATGCTGGGATGGAGCCAGGTCAGACATGACATACTTTTTTCTTGAGTTACTTGTTTCAGCCGTTTTATTTTGTCACGTTTTGACAGTCAACCTTGAGAGGTTAAAGAGGACAAATGCGCCGCGGACTTTCGCTCGATTCTGACATCTCTGCACTCATCCCCGCCTTGAAAAAAAAACATAGCAGATGGCGTCAGGTAGAAGAATGGCATGGCGTGTGAAATGCCCCGAAAAAAAGATTACAATCCATGGACACAGCAACACATCAGTGTGTGCGTGACTCGTCCTTGCCAGTCTGTCATTTTAACCTCTAAAAGTTGAATGCGTTGTAATACACTGTTCAACAAAATGTCTTACCAGAACTAAAAAAAAAATTCCACAAGACATTACAATAAACAGCCAAACAAAGAGAAGGTGGACAAAGGCAACGCACATAATCCGTGTTGGTGGTAGAAGACAAAAGTTGAGGGGCAGCAATTGGCACAATTTCTTTATTTCCCTTCGAAACCGATTGGACGCGTAGTCCGCCGCCTGCTGTGTGCCACCGCAACGCAAACACATCATACAAGTAGGGAAAGCAATAAGGTGAAAAATGAAGCTGAGGCAGAACACGCGTCTGTATTGTAAATGGTTAAAAAGGCAACTGAAAAGCCATTTGCGAGAGAGCCACCAGATGCAGGAACCACTCAACCCTCGCCAGGCGAAGCATCCGAAAAACCTGGGGGAAGTTGAGTGGTTCCGTGGGGGAAAGATGAAAGGGGGGGGGGGGGGGGGGGGGGGGGGGGGGGGGGGGGGGGGGGGGGCTCTGAAGTTATGGGACTATTGCTGCGGCTCTCCTTGAGCAGACACACACACATGGATACATACACGCACGCTCTCCGCAGTGGTCCACCGGGCCCCAGAGAAATGAGTGTGTGTGGGCTCATCCAGCCTCCTGTGCCAGTCCTAATGATGGCCTCCACCTGCTGCTTTAATGTCACAGCTGGATCGCCCTCCATCCCTCACTGACTCTGACTGCCATCAGCAGCAGGTAGCTCCCCTCTGCACACCCCTCCCCTCCCCTCCCCTCTCCTCTGCCATCTCAGCTTCCTCCCATCTCCCTTGACTTCCATCTTCGGCGTCTCCGACCACTCATCTCGTCGATGCCTCTTTCCTGTCCATTTCTCCGCTGCTCTTCTTTTTTCGACCCCCTTCCTGCCACACACCTCCCTCTCTCTCCCTATTTCCTGCCATTGTGTCAGTGCTTCAATTACTTTTACTCCGTCTTCCACAGTTCCAAAGCCTTGCCAGCTTTATTTGAGCCCAACACAAATGGGGGTGAGTGACCAAAGTACCAAGAGGAGTTCTGGGAGATATATGATCTTAATTTAGAAACGCGGGCAAGAAAAGTGCCAACGCTCTCAGTCACTCACTGACATCCCCCCCCCCCCCCTAATTGCACCAATGCAGCAAAATGAATGTGACAATGATATATGTATAAATATATGAATAAATGTAGGATACTGCTCTCGCGTACTATATATATATATACACCATTTAACAGGTATTTAATGTTCAACTACGAATAATTCACTGTTCCGAGTGAACGCAACGCGCTTCTTCCCTTGTTTATTTTTTCATAAACCCGTCCTGCAGAAGCAGGAAACCTGGAGGTAAGTTGACTTGTCTAATCTGAGAAGCTTTGACAGGCAGGTGAACTGACAAGAAGAACAGAAACCAACACTTGGCTGACAGCAACCCCGGAGCGCCGAGACAGCTGCCGACATGTCAGACAGACAGATAAACAGACAGGAACAAGAAGTGGAGGAGATAAGACATCTATTGACAGATGGAGCGACTGCCTCCGCGACGGAGAGACAGACAGGCACACATCAAGGATAAGGACGGGGGAAGGAGGGATTTGCCGCCGCCGAGTTTACAGGCCGAGTTTAATGGATGTTCCGCGAGCGAGCGGGCCTGTAGCGGGAGATGGGGTGAACTAAATGTGGTGTCAAATTTTGCAGATGAGGAGATAGATGGTGATGGAAGGACAGGGAAAGAAAAAGGCCACGGGAGAGAACGAAGGGAAATAAAAGAATATGAAAAATCGTGATGGAGCATCGAGATAAGTCGGAGTGAACGTGAACTTGGGAGGGGAGCGGAGGCAAATGCAGTTTGCGGCGCTGTCGCTTCGTTTGACGGAAGCGAGAGGCGACTTCGCATCAATATTGGCCGGGCTTCCGAGAGACGCCCGCTTATGGAAACATCCCATAATGTAACAGATATTGGGGAGGGGAGAAATAAATAAATAAAACATCAGAATTGATCTTGTTGGTTTTTTTTGCATGCCCCGGTGCCAGAGCAAAGCAAGCACTTGATCTATTCTAAGATGATCTTGATAAAAAGTAAAAGGGAGGCAAAGTGTTTCTCTGACGACGGATCAACGTCAAGTCGCTCAGTGAAACAGACACCTCTCACTTACGATGACACTGCTGGAGCGTGCCTGCCTGTGTGACGTGTGTGTGTGTGTGTGTGTGTGTGTGTGTGTGTCCTCCAGTCTTAGAGGAGGTACATAAAAAGCTCACTTTGCCTCTCCAAAGGGGTTTTTGGATCATCTGCTGAGGCAGGTGATGGGGCCTGACGGATTGATTGAGGCGAAGTTCTCATCGACAGTGGCAGCGCCCCATAGAGTTCCCAGCTCCAGTGCACACTGTTCCATTAAAGGATCATTTAGAAGGGAGAGCAAGTTCCACCTGCATTTATGCAGAGCACACCCTAATGTGAGATGAAACAGACATTTCCAACCGACGGGACGGGAAGGGAGGGAGGAAGGGGAAGCAAAAAAAGAGAAAAAAAATTACAATAATGAAAAATAAAAATGCAGGCCCTTCCCAACAGTGCATTTCCATCTTCAAGAGAATGGCGATTGATGAAGTCATCTATTATTGATATCATCATCGTTATGCGCCGGTGGCAGTTGCGGTGTTGCGGAGCCCCCAGCTCGGAGCGTCATCGCACTGTTTGCATATTATGCTGCTCAGCTTCATTATATTTTCTAATTAACTGCTTTAATTTGAGATCTAAATCCTAAGTGAGGGCGAGAAACGCGAAAAATGCTGAACCAGAAAGAATAATACCGTATTCGGAGAGTCGAGATGAAAGGAGAGGTGCACAAAAGACTACAAGGTACAGACAGTTACACAAGTTGCACTTTTCAAAATGGACTCGTGAGGGCTGGCCCGTTGTGTGGCATCAGCACAAACGCAATTCGCTTTTATGGATAGGAGGAGGAGGAAAAAAAAGACGAGAGAAAGGAAAACAGTATTCGCCACGAAGACGGCGCGTGTCCTGAGAAAACATCTTGAATGAAATGCATAACATACTGAAACGCCGCGGCGTTGCGAGGAGGTGAGAGAGCCTCATTTTACACAACAAAAACAAAATGAATCAAAAATGCTGGTTGTTAAAGGCTGTTAGCTTCTCCTGCTAATGCATTTCTCTCTCCTTCCTCCCTTTTCCTTCCTCTCTGCAGTGCAGTTAAAGATATGAAAAATATATGTGCCCCCCCCCCCCCCCGCCGCCCCTCCGTTCTCCTTTTCCACTGCGCCGTGTTAAATCATTAAAGAGAAGTCCTGCTCATTATCTCTCTAAACAAAACTTCTCTTAAACCAAATAAATCACCGTTGCGCGCCGCGGCTAACAGCCGTGAAGGGATAAATTACAAAGCGCCCTCGCTGGCAGCGCTGGTATTTTAAAAAGCTTGCTGCACAATTTCTATGATGTGCAGTAATTTGTAATGCCGGTTTCCTTATGTTTCCTAAGGTCTCTTCAGGTGTGTGGTGTATGCTGGGAAAAAAGAGGTGAAGGGTGGGGAGCGGGAAATGAATAGAAGGAGAGAGAGAAAAAAAGGGCAGTGTTGTTAAGCCGGTTTTGCCACTAAATGTAGCACTAAGCAAAATTATTGTACATCCCTGAATGCATCTTTATGAAGTAATAATACTGCTAAGACAACCAAACGCCGCAGACGGAGGGGGTGTGACTGATAGCATTTTTATGTTTGCATTGAGACCGTGTGTTTGGATTAAACCTAACAACTTCAGATAATGCGCCGCATAAAATACTCCCGACGTGTTTGCGTTCTGTGGTGATATTACCATTAATAACATTAAATGTAATTGTTTATGGTTAAAAAAAACAAAAACAAAAGTCTGTGCCTGCCAGAATAGGATTCTTCACAGGGAGGAAACACTTTTCATGCGGCACTTAGACCATCACAATATTCAGATGAAGGACATAAGAGTATTGATGAAATTCATTTGAAAGGCAAGAGCAAAAGAAAGTGTTTTATATTGAAGATGAAACAAAGCATCTTTCCTCACTATCTCTGAATGATAGAACGATGGTCAGAGATGGATTCTCAGATGACCACTGCCATTAAGGCTGCGTTCATTAAAATAGGAAAACACAGTCTGCGGTTAAAGAGTCTAATTGAGGGGAAGGAGACCAGCCACCCTCTCACCTCCGTCCCCACCTCTGCACCCCCCCATGCTCCTTTAGGGACCAGGCGCTGTGATGAGCCCCCCCCACCCTCTCTCTGGCCCCCAGTGGGCAGATTAAACTGTGGATAAAAGGGCTGCACTTGGGTCCGTTTACAACAGCAAGCCTCTCCTGTGCCCCCTGGGTATGACATCCAAGTGTATCCCTGATTACCCCCCCCCCCCCCCCCCCCCCCCACCAACACACACACACACACACACACACACACACACACACACACACACACACACACACACACACACACACACACACACACACACACACACACACACACACACACACACACACACACACACACACACACACACACACACACACACAAAAGTGAGGCGGGGAGAAAAAGCCCAAACATGATTTATTCAGCCTGTTTACTGTACAGTCTATCTGCTTGTCCTCTGAGAACAAATTAAATGTATGAAAAAGAGGGTGAAGGAAGACGGAGTGAATAACAGAGGAAGAAAAAAGGCAAGAGAGCGATTTTCTTAATAAATAATTGAGTCCCGGAAAACTAAAGTTATAACACAAAAGGAGAAGTTTAATAATAACAGACTTCATCCATGATGCACACACCACAGTGTGTTAGTAAAGATGCGTCCCAGGATGTAAATTCAAAAGCAAACACGTGTCGAAGTCCCCCAACTATGGCTGCTCAAAATGAGGCGCAGGAAACAGGTTGTGGTTAATCACAGAACGCCCAGGTCGCCCTGTTGGAACCTGAGCGATCGGGAGATGCAGAGACCGAGCAGAGGGAGAAAGAGAGATGAAGAGAGAGAGCAATTGAAGGGAAACAAACACAGAAGACAGCCTCTGATTTCGACCGTTGTTGTCTTGGTGAGTGGTCTCGCACATTAAAAAGAGGAACTGAAGCAACATGACAAGCGGGAGTTGTATTTTTTCTCACTATAGTTTTGCCAAAGCAGATAATCCATAAAACATAAGGCCCCCGTATTGACATCTCTCCTCAGCCAGCTGAGTGAAGGGCGTAGCTGGGATGTCAGGCCCGTCTGTCGGCCGGCTACCGCTCTCATTATCCCCGCGCGTCTGCGAAGGGCAGCTAAGGTCACACTCCGGAGGAGGGAAATAGAACCGCTACGGCACTGATCTAATATTCAGCAATGCTATCAAAGAATGACTTATTAGGCTCAAAAGAACCGTAGCTGTTGATGGAGGTGGCGCGACTGCAAGAAGGGGAAGCTCGCAGGTCTGTGGGTAGGAGGTGCAAACGTGACATCTGTCGTCTTCTTCAGCCGATTGGATTTCGAACGGCGCTTCCTCTCGCTCAGGAGCAAGTGCTCCGGTATTTGCTCCGAGGCAGAGTGAGATGTCCGCCGCCTCAAATCACACAAAACAATGGACTTCATGGAGGAACTGCGCGAGAGTACAGTTTAGCAGTTTACACAATGCACCGTATAAGTGTTATTATAGACGCTGCTGCTGCCTCCTACTCATCGCTAGCGAACTTCTACATCTCTCAGAAAGTGTGTGCGCGCGCACACACACACACACACACACACACACACACACACACAAAGGATGTCTTTGTTTGGCTATTGCTGCCGTTGTCTTGACACCCACCATCTGCCGCCCTGACAACAGAGAAGAGTGAAGAGAAGAGTTTCTCTCTGGAAACTCGCCCTCAACCTCACAAAACCCCACACCACCCTCGACAAAAAAAAAAAAGGAATAGAAAGAAAAAGCAAACGGAAAAAAAAAGGCACTCCGCGAGGTTTGACTCAAACGAGCGCTGCTGGCCTCCCACCCACCACACTGACGCTCTCTGATGTTCCACAGGTTGAAGCACGGCTCAATAAACAGCCAATTTCTACCTTCTTTTTTTTTCTTTCCCCCTAATGGCTTGGCGCTGGTCCTCTCTGAAACGGATAAAGTGGTACACAAACACAAACGATTTACAGTAGGAGCCATCCGAACGTGCCCAAGTTCTCGTGCAGTCATTCAATTAAGCATCGTCTTATTGAAGTGGGTGTGAGGGGGGGGGGGGGGGGGGGGGGGGGGGGAGTCAACCGCAAAGGTCCTCCCTAGTCGCCATCTACGGAACGTGAGATGTATCGCGGAGAGCGAGCGCTCAAAAGTAAATGAATAAATATATAAAATAAGCAAATAAAGTGCGCTATGCAGATGAGGGTGACGGAGCCTCCATCTCGGCCCATTCTGCGATGCGCCGGCCATTCATCACCTGCACATGCAAAGCGCCGGCTCGGGTCCTTAGCATATTCTAATGAAGGCTTGCATGCAAATGAGGACGACCTTTTCCTTTTGACTTCTTTTCTTTTCTTTTTTTCCCTCTTCATTTTTTTTTTTTTTTAACAACTTTACATTAAGAGGAGGGGAGTGGAGAGTAGTGGATGTAATGGCTGTTAGAGCGACGGGCCGAGTACGTGACGTTGTGATCTAAACTCAGAGACGCTGTAATTAGGCTAATCTATTACCAGGCGGCAGCTGTCAGAGATCTTTATGGCAAAGGACGGACTTGTCAAGACACTTTATTTATTAAAACAGGCTCTGGGTTTTCAAAAGGGTTGAGGGGACCCACAGGCAAATGTACACACACATGCACGCACGCACGCACGCACGCACGCACGCACGCACGCACACACGCACGCTCTTACATGGGCTCGGACACGGATAACACCGGCACCCGCAGGACCTTAGCACAGGCCTCTGGACCTTTGAGGTTCACATGTTGTGCAAGCCAATGTTGGCTGAGGGTGTTTATATCAACATAAACTGACAATGGCTTCAACCTGAATATTTGATATTAATCTGAGCAACCGTTTTCCACTTTTTTTCCAAAAAAATAACAACACAAAATACCATAAAATGCGTCTGCCTGAAAAAACCCATATAGGTTGGTGTTAAGGTCTGGCTGTCGGTCTTTGTATCCAACTCCCTGACTCGGGCCGCTCCTCTCTCTGTCACCAATGACCATCGGAAAGGGAGGGACCCTGCCTGTCCACCAGGCAGGGTCCTGTGCTGTCGGCAGGGAGGCGGGAGAAAGTTATGCCTCCTTACTGTGACTTTGAACTTTCTCAGATGAGGCATAAATATTGAAATATTGAAATGAAAGATGCGGCAGGCGCAGAGGGGGTGTGAGGGAGGTGGGGAGGGAGGAGGGAGGAGGGGGGGGGGGGGAGAGAGAGAGAGAGAGATAGAGAGATAGAGGGGGAGAGAGAGAGAGGATAGACGGATTGGGGGGGAGAGAGGAGACAGGCGGCCCACTGAGAGAAGAGACAAGGCCCTCACCCCTCTGCCAGGCTGCATTCTAGCAGGCCGACAGTTATGGATAGGAAACATTACTGCTGCTGGTAATTAAAGCAAAAACTAATACTGTCTCTTGGATGAGGGGGTTTCATGGTGAGCGTCCATTTGTCATTGCTGCACACTCGCCAAGGCCAGATTAAATCACACACATATTTAGTCCTGCTGTGCACAGAGGCTATCTATCTATCTATCTATCTATGCATCCATCCATCCATCCATCCACAAATCCATGAATCACCTTGTTTATGGGTGTCTATCTCAGTCTTTGCATCCTTAAGTCCGAAAAGAACAAAGTTAGATTATTTTCAGGGGTATTTTTCATTTATAAATATTTTGAAAAAGGAAGAAGCTGAAGATGGACGACAGAATATCAACAGTTCACGTCATCAATCCAAATCTACTGGTATCAGCTTTCAAAAACACATGTAGGTCAATTCCTCCTAAAGACTGCTCAGCGAGGCAGTAAGTGACTGACTGAGCGAGTGACTGACTTACTGACTGCGGAGTGGTAGTGAAAAGGCCACTGGCTGTGGGGGGCGGGCAAAGATGAGGACTTGGGGGGGGGGGGGGGGGGGGGGGGGGGGGGGGGGGGGGGGGTGTGCCATGTCACCAGACGGAGGGGATCGGTGACACTGAGCGTGTCACAGGGTGACGGCTGCACTCTGCTAGGACCAGCAGCCCCTCCAGCGCTGTCAGAGCAACCGGCAGCTCCAGATACTGACACTAGCAGCCGCACTGACAGGCCGAACATGACTCGTCTCCGCTCTCGCCACAGACGAGGCCTGACGGCGCAGAGACACCGAGAGGAGCGAAAGGATGGAGGGATTACAATTGGGGGGGGGGAGGGGGGGGGAGGGGGGAGAGCAAATAAATACAAATTGAATCTGTGTCTCTGCTGAAGTGGACAAACAGTAAACAGGACTGTGTGGGCTCACCGGAACATTCAGTGGAGGCTCGATCGAAAAGGAGGCGCACGGTGTCAGAAGGTAAAAATAGAGAAACAATGCAGTCCCCCAAACAGAGATTACAGTTCGCCGTTCCTCTGAGCTGATACGCTGAAATAATGGTGGGGTTTTTTCACTGGACAGAGAATGAATCAATAGTCTCCACCGTATTTTCAAAGTTACACGTCAAAATCATTAAGGAAGAGGTTCTGTTTTAATCTATTCTTTGAGCGAGGACTTTTGCCAAGTGCTCTGCTCGTTCACTTTTTGAAACAACAGAACTCTTGCAGCACCGCAACGTGATTGTTTCATCGCATTCATCCTATTTTGAAATGAAAGAACAGAAAAAAAGAGGAGGAAGAGAAATACATGAAGAAATGTATTGTGCAAGGGGTGGTTAAAAAAAAAAAAAAAAAGCAATTGAGTTTGTTTAGCATCCGTGGAAACCCCTAAACAGCAGCCATGATAACAGCGAGACAATACTTTAAATGTTAAGAAACGCAGTTTCTTTCTCCTGCAACACACACGGCGCCAGGGGAAGGTGGGAGAAAGTACGGATGACAATGATAATACAGAGATGGAAATGTGGTGATTTGAAAGGGGGGCGAAACGTGGAGGGGGGAGGGGGATAATGCCAAAAGGGGAGAGGGCGGAAAACAGAAAGGAGAGAAAAGGAGGCAGGAGATGTAGAGGACTCAGGGAGAGAGAGAAAGAGAGAAAGAGAGAGCGCACCAGCGAGACTGATCGCTGTTGATCTTCACGATAAGCGCTCCCGACAACTTGTGACCAAAGTGGCGCTTCGACACTAATCGGCCGTGAAGGCTGACCTGCAGCGAGGCAGCGCAGTTCAGATCGTATAGGGCCTTCGCCGCGGCTCAGACGAGATGGACCCGGACAGGAGACATCCAGGCATCAAAACTCCCTGAGAAATTGCGACATGGCTTCAGCGCACTGTGAGAAGAACATAAGAGGAGGAGGAGGGGGGCGAGGGCGGGGGGGGGGAGGGGGGGGGGGGGGAGCAGTGATACTCGGTGCTCTTGGCAGTCGAGGCAGGCTTATCTAGCTCAGGATGAAAAGAGAAGGACAGAGGCAAAAGGGGAGCGGAGTGAGCGAGTGAAAGGAAGTGTCCAGGGGAGGAGGATGGGAAAATGTGAGCAGAGTTTAAAAAAAATACATATAAAAAATAAATGGAAAGATCAATTTTATTGACATTTATCTGTGAGCTGGACTGAGCTGAATTGGAGACTGACCTTGAACTTTGTGTGTTGGGCCTCTGTGAGACATGAAGGGTGTGTGCGTTTGTGTGTGTGTGTGTGTGTGCAAAGACTGAACAGGAAAAAAAAAAAATTAGCCTAGGATGAAGTAAACACATATGGACACAGAAAACACACGGTGTTCATCTTTGTCCAGTACGTCCCTGGCTTGTTCTTGTTGAAGCGGTTCCACCTTGACTAGTTCCACTATCAGAAGAACTGAAACCATTAAAGTCAATTTGTGGATCAGCTGATGGAGACAAAAATTAGTTGGCACCTATTTTGATACTCGATTAATGGTTTGGCACTTTCAGTTGATCCGTCAAACATTTGCTCGATCCAGTTACTTATATGGATTTGCTTTTTTTTTTTTCTTCCTTTCGTAAAATGGCAAAATCTAATACTTCACTATTTCCAAACTGCAATGGGTGACTGTTACCTCAAATGTTCTGGACAAAACAACTAATTAAGAAAATAGTCTGTGGATTAATCGATCATTGTGATTATAGACATAACAAACCATCACTATAAACCAATACAAAAAAAACATACATGCATCAACTACATGAATTTGCTTCCTTCATTTCAGTTAAAATATGTAGAAGTGTAATTTGTTCGGATGGTGCATTTTTCGTGCAAAATTATAGAAAAAAATCCCATCCTGCTGGCTCACTTGTCAAAGATTGACACATAACAGCCCCATAGGTTTCCAGCATTAACCCTTAATTTTAACTCATGCTTAATTAATGAAACTGAGACCGTTCAGTCTACGACATAAATGAGAACCACAGGAAATCAAAATTCCAGAAAAAACAAATACTATGTATTGATTACTACTACTGCATATTTGCTATACACATACAGTAGTGAAAACTAAGATGGAGACAAAACCAACAAACGATGAACTTTTAATTTGTCAATGATCCAGTGAAGGGCACGCTAAATAGTAACAGGCAGTTCAAGAAAAACTAATACGGGCAGACTTTAAGTCACCAGGGTCCGTTCCATACGCTCTGACACACGTCAGCCTTCTGCAGACACATTATACGTTCTTAGATAAATATTTTCACATTCACTCTGTCCTAGTCTGTTGCCAGGGCGCTGCTGCCACGACAGTCACGGGAAGGAAACATGGAGCTACATTTTAATAAGTAGGGGACACGTTGTTTATTCAGTCGTTAATGACTACTGGCTCCCACTTAAGGCGCCGCTTGCGAAAAATGTGTCCATTGTGTAAAAATACATTGGGATCTAATCAGATCTGGCACCATAAATCATCCGGGGCTGTGTCCCTTTAGGACAATTTACAGTGAGTAAACCGTGAGCTAGGTGAAGAGAGGGGGCGGCGGTGGAGACCGCATGGGCAAGACGGAGTGCATCCACATGCATGTCAATATTTCATACCTGCAGTAGATTAAGTGTGTGGATGTGTCTAAGAGAGAACCACATAGTTCTGCTTATGTTTAACACACGGAAAGAAATGATATCATATGTTCCTCAAATGCTGATATCAAGAGTGTTTTTGTACCGATTGGTAAACAGGACACAGACAAAAAGGGAAACACAACGTCTGACCCGTCTGGTTTAGTTCTCACCGAAGAGCACAGACGAAACAAGGAAGTGGCCACACGCCTCCTCTGCGTCTGATAATACGCTTATAGGTTTAATAATGGCAGCTAAGTTCAACCCAACCACCAGGGCACAAGTGAGGTTGTCAGTCCGAGTATTCTTCACATTAACGAACACACACACACACACACTGACACACACACACACATACACACACTCACACACTCACGTGGTTTGGTTAAATTGGAGACAGAGGCGAGGGATTCTAGAAATATTCCCTCATTGATCTGTTTTGGGAAGATGCTATCTCTTTACATGGGGAGCAGACCGCTGGAGCCAGTACACGCACGCACACACACACACCCACACTCACACACACACACACACAAAATCATGTACAGACAGACATAAATAGTATTACTAACACGTGACGTGAGAAGTGTATGCTATCATCCATAACAGAAAACAACAAACAAGCCTGCTACGTTTGCACATTCAAAACCAAAAACACCCACAAACCACAAACACACACGTGCACGCGCACACACACACAAGCGCACCACACAGCATAAATGTCCACAAGAATAAAATGTATCAAGTACAAATACAGCGGTCTCGAGACACAAATACCATTCTGCGCAGTTACAAACTGGCCCAAAAAAAACACTGTTTACTTATTTATTGATGAACTTAATTGCTCGTTAAAATTGCACATGAATTGTTTTTTTTGCACAAACTGCATAAACATTTCATGTGCTGTCTAAAGGAGGAAAGTTTGGGCAGCAAGAAGAGCAAACCAAACAAATAAACAAAAAAAAAAATGAACACACGCTCGTCCCTCCACTAAACACGTGTACACATCTTGAATTCTTCACCATAACAAATTGCTCATATTTATTCTGCAATGCTGAAAATTTGTTATTTTCGAAAAGGCCTGGGAGAGGAGTTTTTTTAAATTTATTTATTCTTTTTTATATTTTTTTGTAAGCCACCACACCCGCAGGACCGTCTGGCAGACATGCGGCCTGGCGCTCGCTATTAGCTCCGACTGCTGGAGCTTCCCATTCCTGTACTTACAGTACGCCGCAAATAGGACCATCACTTTTCATTACCGGCTGCTTCCAGCCGAGCTTCACTCTATCATCGCCTCGGCATGCTAATGTAAAGCAGGCTACTGTCATGTAAATTAAACTGTTTGTTTTGTTTGCCTCGCCTCCTTCGGCTGATTGTCAGAGCGACTTGCCAGGAGCAGCAGGTGTGTTTGTTTGTTTGTGTAGGAGTGCACCGGTGTGCCGGGGCTTGCTGTTTGTGTGCCGCCGCCGCCGCTGCTGCTGCTTTATGCACACACGCTCCGGCTGCACAGCAACAAGTGAGCTTGTGGATGTGTGTGTGTGTGTGTGTGTGTGCGTGTGTGTGTGCGTGTGGGGGTGTGTGTGTGTGTGTGTGTGTGTGTGTGTGTGTGTGTGTGTGTGTGCGTGTGTGTGTGTGTGTGTGGGGGTGTGTGTGTGTGTGTGTGTGTGTGTGTGTGCGCGCGTGTGCGAGTCACGGAACATGAAACGCAGAAATGATACACAGCACACAAACCTCCCAGAGTCAACCAGATGTGCTCCTGACCCTGAGCTCAGCCACTGAAATGCAAAGTCGGATGCCTGCTTGGCGCTCCCCCCCCGGCGCAGGTACGACCAACTGTCACAAACAATGGGGGAATATGCATACCGTGGGCTAGGGTTTGCTACAACATGCTCTCAATGTAAATCATATTTCACATGTTTCCAAGAGACGAGACAGTCAGCCACCAAGTCAGCCAGCCAGCACCGCGCTCGGCTGTATCTGCAGGGCTACTGCCAGCGTGTAATTGACAGTGCATGTAAGAGGAAGGCAAAAAAAAAAAGAAGATGGGGGGGGGGGTGTTTACAGCGCTGCTTTAAAACTGGTCCCATGTTGATTTGTTGACACGGTGAAAATATCAAATGGCACTAGAGAGAAATAAGCAGCCTTCGTGATTCCTCATTATGAGACAATGACAATGATGCCTGACTCCAATTAGACAGAACGTTTTCTTCTGAGCGTCGACTGACACGCGTTGACTAGATAAACTACTCTGTTCAACATCTGCAAGTGGAGCCGCGGTTCCGCCCCCCCCCCCCCCCCCCCCCCCCCCCCCCCCCCCCCCCCCCCCCGCAATCCGAAAAACAGGTCGGCAGCTTTGGAACACTTTGTGCTCGGCTGCGAGGGCAGAACGTCGTCTGGAGAGGGTTCCCCTTCACACGTCGTCGCTTCGCAGGAGTTCATTCAAAGCATCTCTCAGTTTGTTTGGTCAAATGAGCGCACGGCTTTGGACAAAGTCCTCACTGGGTGAGGAAAAAATTGTGATTCAACCGGCCGAGTATCATCGTGGATTATGGTTAAGACCTACGATGTGCTACAGGTAGACTCTGGATTACACTACAATCAGAAATCCATCCACGGCGGTTCAGAAATACTAAATAAAGTACAAAATGTGACAATAAACTAGGAGTGAAATGTCACAGAACAACTGTCCATTTCTTACATAGGCGGTCAAGTTCGTAGGGTTTACAAATTTGTCTTCTATGACAAATGGTTTTTAATGGAAATACATTTGTTTTTCAATAATATTATTTTTTTCCTGATAACTTTTTGTATTTGATGTCACTTTTTATTCCACAACGTCCCTTTTGATGGCAGACGTCACCGGTCACTGCGCCCTCTCCTATCACCCGACCACATGCTTCCCGCCTCTCAGCAGCCTCAGCTAAAGCTAACAAATTTAGCCACTTAGCCACTGTTAGCTGTAACTCTTCTGCTTTACAAACCTACACACGCTATCTAATGAACTAATTAGCATTGAAGTGAAGAACCAATGGCAACGGCAGGCGCTACTTGGTTGGTTCAGAGTTACACGGCAGCATTTTCCAAAGTCATGACACACGACGTTGTGAAGTTTATAGTAAGACGTATCACGCCGGTGGAAGTTTTGATCTGAAAAACATGACAGACTAAATAATTCTGAGTGTATAATACAATTTTTATCGATGCTGGAGGTTGTTTGACTGATTATGACAAGTGACTAAGGTCATAGCTTACACACCCTTCTCTGCGTAACTCTTTTACTTAGCTCAACCGAACTACACATGCTATCTAATCAACTAATTAGCATTGACGTAAAGCACCGATGGCGACGGCAGACGCTACTTGGTTATTTTAAAGTTCCACGGCAGCATTTTCTGAATACATTGCACACGACTTTGTGAAGTACGCACATTTCTTTTTTCTCATGTTGTTGAGGCCGTCATGGGCGAGGTAGTAAGCTGGCCGTTAGCATGAAGAGACTGGGGACATGTGATAGATGTGTCATTTGACCACGCACTCGGTCAGGCACATCAAACCCAGAAGCTAAAAATGTGAAGGTCGGAGTAATTTCATTTGTTCAATTCAAGTAATTTAATCCATGTAAATCCCCCAAAAAGTGGCTTAAGAACGCCGAACAAAGGTTTTAAGCACATTCAACAGTTTGTTTTGTTTCTCTAAACAGCTTTATGAGTGTCTGAAAACAATCAAGAGTCCATGGAAAAAACTGTCCTACATTTCTACTTCATGTCATGGTAACTGCTGGTCACACACACACACACACACACACACACACACACACACACACACACACACACACACACACACACACACACACACACACACACACACACACACACACACACACACACACACACACACACACACACACACACACACACACACACACACACACACACACACACACACACACACACAGTGTCTGCCAGCTATGTCCACCAACAACAGGCCCTGTCTGTCAGAGGACATTACTCATCACGCCTTATCCTGGTGCTTGGCTTTTTCTTAGTTCCCCCCAAACAAAACAACAGCATGCTATAGCAACGTCGACGTGATGCCGTGACAGATCTGAAGTAAAACACGAATGCGGCCGAACTTAGAGTAAATTAGCCCCTGCGTGATGAGTCGACCACGTCCGTCACTGCGAATCGCTCAGCCCTCCTCTAAGGCAAAGCAGATGCCATCGGAGCTGGGCACTGTGAAAGGGACACTTCATGCCATGATGATAAAAACAACAGAGCACTTTTATTTTTAATTTTTATAGAAAATGATGTGCCCGGGCTTATGTTTTGAAGACGAGCGATCCAAATGGTTGTCCAGTGGATTCCACACTGACAGCGGCTGTGAGACTGAAATGACCTTTCCACATGTGCTCATGTCATGTCACTGATGAACTCAGATGGCCAACCCAACTTTTGATCTTTTCTTTCTTTCTTTTTTTCTTTTTAAGACTGTGCCATCAACTTAAGCACACAAATATGCTGTTTGCATTTATAGTAAGACGTATCACGCTGGTGGAAGTTTTGATCTGAAAAACATGAAAAACTAAATAATCCTGAATGTATAATACAGTTTTTATCGATGCTGGAGATTGTTTGACTGATTATGACAAGTGACTAAGGTCATAGCTTACCCACCCTTCTCTGCGTTATTGAATATACCTCATTCTGCGTGTGTATGTTTGTGCAACAGTCTCACTTCAGCAGTCGCTGGCATGCAAAGCCCTCCAAATAACACAGCTTAAAAAAAACTATAATGTAAATACACGTGGCCCATTTGTATGTCAGTGAAGATAAAGTTCCGCTGACTGTCATGTGCAAGGGAATGAAAAAACAAATGAATAAAATCACGGCTGCAGGTGACTCAAGATGCAAAACACAGAATTGATTTCATCACGAGAACAGGAGAGAGTTAAAGGATTCAGAAAGAAACGGGAAAACAAAAGTAATGCGCTGTCAGTCATGTTAGGCTGAAGCCATTTGGAAATTAAATACTTTGAAAAGGCCCTGGTTTTTCCACAGCACCTCTATTGTACATTTTCTTCTGGGAATGAAAGTTATTGCAACACAATATATCCCCACGCAGTCAGAGAACGAAAGAAATAGCAAATTAATAAATAAATAAAATGTCTTGTCAAGAAGGCTGCGACTAATAACTATGTCACTTCTGCAGCAGGGCCAGTGGTAAAATAATAAAGAGAAGGGGATTCGAGTTGCAAACAAAATACTGTGGGAGACGGAGTAGAGAAGGTAAAGAAGGAAAAATAAAGAAAAGTAAACATCGAAGAGAGAAAAAGAGATTTCCTATACTGTCTCTGTGTGTGTGTGTGTGTGTGTGTGTGTGTGTGTGTGTGTGTGTGTGTGTGTGTGTGTGTGTGTGTGTGTGTGTGTGTGTGTGTGTGTGTGTGTGTGTGTGTGTGTGTGTTGGTTTTAGCTTGGTAACACATTCCCAGGGCTACTGGTTCCTGCTGGTGTTATCCAGAGCCCGTGTCTGGGGGCAACTGGGAGCGTTTGATCTGGAAGTTTCCACTGACCCGGGGCTCCCTTCAGTGGCTCTGCCTGGTTATGCTAATGCCTGGCTGGATCTCCCCTCACCATGGGCCGGCCTTAATGACTCGCAGGATGGAAGGGGGGTGGCGGGGGGTTGGGGGGGCAGCCCAGACAAGTCTCCTCGGTGGGCATTAAAGACACGGGGCCACTCAGGGATTTCGGTGGGCCAGCCTCTGAACTACTGCAGCGGCAGAGTCGAGGAAAAACAAGTCCACTGAACAAACAACAGCGGGAACTCGACTCGAGTCGGGTTATCTGATACAAACAGGCAAATGAGTATGCAAAAAAGAATGGTGAAACATATCACTAAACAAATAATATGTTCATCAGTTGGCAAAGCATGTAAGGTTAGATCCAACTATTTTTTTTTTTTCTGGTTTGCGAATGTTTGGATAAAACAGGAAGTGTGTTCATATGAATTTGGGTATGTGCAGGGTTTGATTGGTCAGTACCAACAAAAGCTATCGTGTGTGTGGGCAGGTGTGAATGCAGCTGAGTAGGTCGGTCAGGGATGTCCAAACTCTCGTGGCGTGGAGGTAGGCGGAAAACAAAGTAGGGTGGGCGTGTGTACAATCATCCGTCTTCACACACACACACACCACACCACACCACACACACACCACACCACACACACACACACACACACACACACACACACACACACACACACACACACACACACACACACACACACACACACACACACACACACACACACACACACACACACACACACACACACACACACACACACACACACACACACACACACACACACACACACACACTTTGCCCTCCTCTTCTTCCTTCCACCATCTCTCTTATTCTAATCTCAAGCTAATCTTTTCTCATTCTTACCTCCCCAAACCGACTCATATTTCACCGCCCGTATCTTTACATTTTCTATTATCCACAGCTGAAAAATGTGACCAGCGGAGGCACTGTTTTGAAATAAAATATGAATCATCTCAGATAAAGATATGGTTGTGGCTATTATTTATTTATCTTCTCGTGTTTTATTTGTTTTGGTTTTTGTTTTATTCCCAGTTAGCCATCGCTGGCCTGTGGTCACCCCCGTTCATCCTTCGGTGTGTGAAATAAGTTACTCTTCGACCAACTCACTGACATTTCTGTCTGTGGTGCAACAAATTTTTGTCCCATTTCACTGGTAAAATGAAAAATCCAAATAAAAATTAAAAAAAGAATAGCAGAAGCAAGGTCGGCTGACCAGCTAGTGGTCTCTGACCAGATCGGGAAGCCAGAACGTAATACAGAACGTAATACAGAACACACACACACACACACACACACACACACACACACACACACACACACACACACACACACACACACACACACACACACACACACACACACACACACACACACACACACACACACACACACACACACACACACAGAGTGTTCTTCTTCTATCTATACAGCTCTGCCAGATATATATAATAGAGAGAGAAATAGGAAATATGAAACCTTCAGCCACAGCGCAGCAGTGTTACATATGAGGGGAGATCCCATCGGTCCGGCTCTGTATTTAGTATTTCTCGTGAGTAATCTTTTGTCATTTTATCACAAGAAATGAAATAATGGGGCAATCCTCTAATGAAAAATGAGGCGGTTGCCGCGGCAAAGGAGAGACCGAGAGACAAAGAGGAGGGAAAATGGCTCTGAATTCAAGGCTTTCGAGAGATGCAAACGCCTCTATCCTGGAAAAAAAAGTGTGTATCTCTAATTGGGCTTAATGGAATATAAGAACCAGCTTTTTGTGATAAAAGTAGAAAAATGAGCTATTGTTTTAGATAAATAGTAAAATAATATCTATGAGCAAATATAAAATAATATCAAGTAGTTTGCGATGGAAATGATTTAAGAATTTACATTTGGAAAATTTTGGTTAGATTTTGAATTTCAAAAAGGTTCTTTGTCACTTTTATAACCCACTAAAATCTTAACGGAGATTCACATGTTTGTTCGTGTATCTGAAACTTTACCAATGATTTCAATTAACAGTTTTGGGATATGTTGTCAAATCAGATAATTTATTTAAGTATAAGCAATAATGTCATTATAGAAATACTGTAGCAATTAAAATATCCTATATATATTTATTTATTTTACTTAAAAGTCTTCATTCGGCAGCAGAATGGCTGAATGAATGTTGATAACATGTGAGTAGCATTTTCATGTTGTAGCCGTTTTGAGAACCTCAGTCCCCAAACTGTTTAGAAGTTCAACCCAATGTTTGACTTCATAAACTCATAATACATTTCATAGGCAAAGTACCTATAGCTGTCAGGTAAATGAAACGGAATGAAAATTTTAATATTTGTCTCTGGTGTAGCGGAAGCTGGAAAAGATGAATAAAATGGAAATATTAAAGTCTGTATCAGCAACATATCTCAGAAACACCTTAAATTAATCTCTTCAAATTCAGACAGAATGAATCGACAAGAATTTGGTGGTCAAAGGTCAAAAGTCAAGGTCACCTTCACTTTTTTGGGGCTTTAATTTAGATTTGTGCTAATCATTGCACAATTTCACACAAATGTCAAATTGGATAAAATGATGATGTGATGAATTTTTACATCCAAAAGGTCAAAGGTCAACTTCACTGCGATCACATAGTGATAAAAAAAAAAAAACTTTTCTAGGCCAATCCGTAATTCAGGAACAGCAGAGACGATTGTGACCATATTTCTCATTTGGATACTGAATTGGTGAAACTGATCCCGGGTGCCCACCTTGAAACTGTTTGTAGAAGTGTGTGAAGCAGTTACATGTATGTTTCAGATCGGTAGCTTCTTTGCAGCGACATTTGTATTTGAAGCATTGTCTGATGTCGGGCCTACATCTTTGTTTCTTTGTTGGCCAATCATGTGAACACATACGAGGAGTTTGACTCTGTTTTTCGTTTACTCTCACTGAAATTCCACACTAACAAGGGAGACATACAGCAGAGCAAGAACAAGTGGATTGTCTGTCTGCGCTGCATATGCAGGGCACATGAAGCACACGCTTTTTAAACCACATATTCACATTAACTTCGCGCACACACACACACACACACACACACACACACACACACACACACACACACACACACACACACACACACACACACACACACACACACACACACACACACACACACACACACACACACACACACACACACACACACACACACACACACACACACACACACACACACACACACACACACACACACACACACACACACGTTGGCACACACGACACACGACCGCAAGCCGGTAATTCTACTTGGTCCTGAAGTGGTATTTTTTATATCAAAGTCTTGTCATTGATTAACATTGGCTCCCTTTGCTTCCTGCAAATGGACTTCATCAATCAGCCGCCATGGCAGCGGAGATCAAACACTGTCATAACAATAAGACACATAACTCTGTTCCGATCAACGGACAAAGGAGGCAGAAGTTTAAAAAAAAGAGTGACCAAACAGCTGGGGCTGCTGAACAGCACAAAAATGAGACACCACATTTATTGACAGGCTGACACGCGAACGCACAAATGAATCAGAAAACCTACACCGACTTTAAAATCCCTCTGCAAACATGTACAAGTATTTAACTATCCCACAAATATGCACCTTTAAAAGGTCTAGAATTTTCATGCTTAATTTAGATTAAGTTATTCATCCGGTTGCAGAGCGGAGATAGAAAGAGCTTGTTTCTTCTCACACACACGGACACAGACACAGAAAACCGAGTCTATTACACTCTTTCATCTCCTTCAATTGTGTGTGTGTGTGTGTGTGTGCATGTATCTGTGCATGTGCCCACGCGTGTCAGCATGCGCGCTGCTTCTGTTAAAAGTGTGTGTGACAGACAGTCTCTCCCTCCTTGCATCTGTGTTTAATTAAAGGCAGACTTTCGGCAACTCAAGCCACCGCCGCCGCTGCCTGCAAACAGACAGACACACACACACACACACACACACACACACACACACACACACACACACACACACACACACACACACACACACACACACACACACACACACACACACACACACACACACACACACACACACACACACACACACACACACACACACACGTATACAGCGACCGAGGAAGAGAGAGAGGCTGGCCCTAATGTGCATAATTAACTTAACCCCCATCACTTGACTTTAAAAAGGGCTGTTTGGAGGACTGAGCTAGGCAAATGGAGGCTGGGAGAGTGGCTCCTTTATGCCTAAAATATTCATTACTGCATTTCAGAGCATTTTCAAGCATCCTCTGATTTTTGTTTTCTCGTTCGGGAGGACAGATTGTTGCTAAGCACCTCCGAGATGACAGGAGAGGCCACTGGGAAATGGGACCAGTCACCATTTTAAATGGCACACATGAAGTCACGAAAACACACACACACACACACACACACACACACACACACACACACACACACACACACACACACACACACACACACACACACACACACACACACACACACACACACACACACACACACACACACACACACACACACACACACACACACACACACACACACACACACACACACACACGGACAAGCCTGGAAGTATCTCATGTGGTTACACTCTTCTCCTACTGACTGTGTAACAGGAGATGAAGAGAGAGCCTTTGCATGTGAAACACGGTGCAAACCAGCCAAGAGAGGCTGTCATGACTCCCCCAAAGAGGAGTTGAGGGGAGAAAGGAGGACGGGAACAGGAGTGACTGGCCAAGAAAATCTCTCGCCCTCCGGCGTGGTCCTTTTCCTGCTCCCCTCCTGCTCCTCCTGCTCCTCCTCCTATTCGTCCTCGTCCTGCTGTGCCAGTACTGACTGCTACCAGCCACACACTTCACCTCCCATCAGGGTCAGGGCAGCAGCAAAAAGGTCAGCTTGCCGACAGCTGATTGGCCGGGATGGCTCCAGTCGGCGGCCGGTAGCCAATGGGCATCCTGACGCACCTGATGTGACACACGCTGCTCCGAGCATCCTGCACACCAGGCCAGAGAGGACGGGCAGAGTGAAAACAACAAAAAAACAAAACATTCAGCACGGCACAACAAAGAGAAACATGAACAGACCGTCCAGTCCCACAAGCTATTTATGAACCCCAAAAAATGTTTTAAAAAAGGAATATATATGAATTAATTGGCTTTTTAATATTCTGAGCTTGAATTGAACAAAAAAAGTAGTGGAACTCTGGAGTCTTATTCCAGCAATGTCAATAGGACTGAATTAGACCTTGCAGCTGCAGCTTCTGAACCGATTCCTGAGGCCAACAGCATCTATTGTTGCTAATGAAGTATCAAAACTCACTACACATGGAACACAGGCCTGCAGATAGAAAAACTGTCCTCGCCTCCCACAATGAGGAACATCTTACCCACCCCGGACGGACTGTGATCCCTGGATTCAGGCGAAGCAAACACACGGAAGTATCATGAAAAGCATGACAAATCAATTGAGGAAAATTAAAATGGATATATTCATATCCCTGCGTATCGAGCACCGGGAAATGCATATTCATAATGGGCAAGTTGCTAATTATCTAGTAATAGTAGTGTGTGTGTGTGTGTGTGTGTGTGTGTGTGTGTGTGTTAATATATATGTGTGTGTGTGTGTGTGTGCACATGTGGTTATTTAATGGGTAATTAGCTGAGATACGAAACTAATAAGCACTGTACCTCAAACACTGGCTCCTATTACAGAGAGTCTACAAATATATCTGGGGAAAAAAAAAAGATCATGTGGATGGAAAAAACAAGATGCCGGAGTGAGTCAACACACACACACACACACACACACACACACACACACACACACACACACACACACACACACACACACACACACACACACACACACACACACACACACACACACACACACACACACACACACACACACACACACACACACACACACACACACACACACACACACACACACACACACACACACACACACACGATGCACTGAGCACAGCTATAAAAAGTGCAAAGGGCCAAACTGCAGGGCTGTGTGTGTGTGTGTGTGTGTGTGTGAGTGTGTGTGAGAGTGTGTGTGTGTGTGTGTGCCTGGCGGCGGAGCTGTTCATGTGGCTCACACTGCAACAGATCAAAGGAGACGCATCATTTTTGGGCATGTGTGCATGTGTCCCCCCCAACATACACGCACGCACGCACGCACGCGCGCACACACACACACACACACACACACACACACACACACACACACACACACACACACACCGCCCCACCATAATAGAACACAATAAGAACCAGCAGATCCGTCGTCAGTGGCTGATGTGGACGGACAAGAGCAGGAAATGGATTTGGAAACCTCCTCCAGCGCTCTGTCACATTTCCTTGCACTCTTGTTGCTGACAAACAAGAAGCATCACCGTTCTGTTTGACCACCCCCTTCCCAGTCTCACTCCCTCGCTCACAAGTATTTGACTTGTGCTGAAATTGTGGGTGGAGTTAACTGCTGCTGCTGCTGCTGCTGCTGTTGTTGTGCCCTTGAGCACACATGCCAACCTGAACAAGTTAATGTCCGGCTGAGTAAATGCTATGGTTTGTTTGGGAGTACTGGTGGGCTGGAGATTGCTCTCTCTCTTTCTCTCTCTCCGTGTGTGTGTGTGTGTGTGTGTGTGTGTGTGTGTGTGTGTGTGTGTGTGTGTGTGTGTGTGTGTGTGTGTGTGTAAGCAGGGAATGGGACTGTGGAGTGTCAGGTTAGGCCTACTTTTTTTATTTTTTTCACTATTCAATCCTGTGCCCTGTTTTTTTTGGCTGGCTCAACATTTTAGGTTGACGACAGTCATTCAGGGATTGAGCAATTACTCAATTACTCAAGAAGTGAACAAACAGAAAATGAATCAGTAGAGCTTTTAATCATCTATTAATAGTTTGAGACCATTTTCAAGCAAAACAATGGCAACAAACAATTGACAGTTCCAGCTTATAAAATGTGGGCATTTACAGTTTCTCTGTTTTGTATCACTGTAAATTGAATAAGTTGGACTAAAGAAGCCATTCGACTTTCACATGTGAATGTGAACGTGGGTAATTATGAAAGCCATTTTGTTCCACATATTTTAAATTTCTACTAAATGTACTGGTAGGATTAGAGCCTGTTTGATCAAACATGGCCATTTAGCAAAGAAATAGTTAATTCCTTTTAGGTTAAGTTACTTCCTCATCTGGCTACAATCACCTCTCACCTACGTTTGAAGTAAGAATACATCATTTTTTTTGTGGCAGCCCCCTTTTTTTTATATCCACTAGTGTTACACAAACCACTGCAGCCCAGTGAACGAACGAACGAACGAACGAACGAACACACACACACACACACACACACACACACACACACACACACACACACACACACACACACACACACACACACACACACACACACACACACACACACACACACACACACACACACACACACACACACACACACACACACACACACACACACACACACACACACACACACACACACACTCTCTGCCACTGTAAGGCAGTGTTAATATTTGCCCGGCTCACTTCTAATACACATCAGCATCAGGAGTGTGTTTTCACTGTGCTGTCGCAAGCCAGAGAAAATATTTGCTTGCCTCGATGCTCCCCCACCTCCCCTGAAAAAGCCCTCCCCACCACCAGCCGCCACCCACCCAACTTTCTCCACTCACACTCACACTCGCACTCGCACAGCCTCCCCCTTGATAGATAAATGGCGGGTGGATTTGCTTAGCAAATTGTTGTGCCGCCTAAAACGACAAGACTTGTGTGGTAAAGATACATGTAAATAGTTGACGGGCAGAAAATGATTTTCCGCGATAGCCGGCCATTAGGGCTGGTGCTCTCCAGCGTGGATGGGGTGTTATTGGAAGGGAAACCCTACACGTCTGCACAGACACTCTCTAACCAGCGCGCTGAGGTAGATGGTCCACCAAGGCTTCACACGTGTAGACACTCAGACACACACACGAACAAAGACATGTGCTTTAACACTTCACAAATGGTGTGTATGGCTTCTCATTTTTCCTCTGGTTTGTGAAACACCCTGACATTGTGGAGCCAGCCCCATTAAGGTAGGGCTTTAAAGCAAACATTACAGTGTCATCACAGCACTTCAGACCTCCCCAGTCACTGGATATCAAAGCCAGAGGAGCTGTCAAAAGCCTATATTAATCAATTTCAAACTGAACAGAAAATTGTTTCCTATACTCTCCACCCTAACACCTCTGATTTAGAGCAATCTCGAACCCTCTGGAAAAAAGAAGAAGAAAAAAAAAAGAATTCACCTCCAAAACTCCAGAGTGAGAAACGAGAGGAGGCGAGAGGGGGAGAAGAAGGGGAAGAAAGAAGAAAAGAAAAAGAGTCAGGGTCTAATTAGGAGTAATTACAGCCTTTTCATTTCCAACATGATGAAATAATTTGATTCTTTTTAAAGACGGGGGTCTGGTTTGCCTCAGCGCAGACAAAGCGCCCCTACGTCGAGAGTTGAGAGCTGTAGCAGGACAATGGCGGTCCTTCTGAGAGCCGAGCGTCACACCGGCCCATAAATCATGCCAAAGGTAGGCTTCAGACACAGCCATTTGACTGTGTGCCTTGCTGATGGCCGCCATGCAGGGGTGACCCACATTAGCGAGATAAAATAAATATGGGCAATGGCAGCGTGGAGATGGAGGGGAAGTGACACGTTAGAAGGAGAAAGGGGACATACGTCACCACAAAACACTTTGGCTTGAACAGACGTCCATAGCGCATTGATAAAGGGCCATGTTGTTCCAATTCACTCCATGTAACCATGAAGTAAGAATCTAAAGTGCATTTTGCTTCATCTAGGAGAGAACTACTCCTATAAGAATGGAAATAATCAAACGCTCTTTGGTGAACAGAAAAAAGAAAGGTCCAAAAGACGCGTTTGAAAATGACGAGGACGGAGCAAAGGGGGGAAAATGATTCATCAGCACTAAGAGACAAGTATGGAGGGTGCAGTTAGGGAAGAAAAGAGAAAGGGGAGGGCAAATGAAAGAGAGAGAGAGAGAGAGAGAGAAAAGAGGATGCTGGGGCATAATTACAAGTAAAATGCAGGGAAATTAGCATAGAGAATAAGGGCTTCTAGTTTGTCTCACTCATAGGCATCCTCCCAGAGGTTCTCCCGTTGGAAGAGCCAAGGTAAGAAACAACTCCGGCTAACTTCGATTCCTTTTCATCTTACTAAGGACACAGCACATTTAGGGCTTCCACAGCTTAAAAGGCCTCCTTAATCAACAGCCAACTCTTTCATGTGTTCAGCAATAAAGAGCAGAGATTCCCGTTTCCAAAGGCTAACAAGAAGAGTATTGAGAGTTTCTCCACTCAAGTTCCAAACTGAAGATTGGTGGAGGTTTGAACAAACAGAAGGAGATTCCCCACTTACATACAACTTTATCAGAAGAATTTACCATTTTAGTTGTGTACATGGCTAGAATATATATATACAGTTTCAAACGTGTTAGCCTGTATAACCCACAATGATTAAGCACACGAGAAAGCCATCTCTAGGTGATCCAAGCACTTTTCAAAGGCCTGAAGGAGGAGAAGTTGAAGTTGTTGTTTTTTTATTGTCAATGAAGCCCACGAAGAGGCCATAACCAAATTTTCCGTGCTTTTCTATGGATCTCTGCCCCAAAGCCTGGTGGTTCCTACTGATCCCAAACCTTATAAGTGTCTCACAAATATATCAGTTTCATTATCTTTTTATCTATCCTTTAAAAAAAAAAAGGAAAGAAATTCGTTAAACCATCTGGCCACTGCAAATTTTTTAGATTTTGGAGGAACATGACCTCATTTAGTCGTGTTTAGTTTGGAGGAAAATGGGGGTCTATAGAAGACCAGGAATGAGCTCTGTCAGACTTAAGCAACAGAGGCAAAAGTTGGCACATCGACCAATCTTGTTTGGTTTGGTTTCTTTGCAGCATTTGTTGACAGTAAGAAAAATATAGAATATTGCCAGACATCCTTCTTCAAGCCGACAGGAGCCGGTGGAGACAGACTGGGCCCAGACAAAGATGCCAAGTGAGGACGTTGAATATACCAGCATCCCTGCTCAGCATCAGCAGCCTGCCCACAGCCAGCTTGGAGCAATCTCCTACAAGTCTACCCGTCAATCAGCGGACCTGGACCGCTCCCCTGGGCCCCGTTGGGGGCCAGAGGGTGGCCCCCGCCGGGGCCCCAGAGGTCCGTCCCCACCAGGGTACGTAGCAAGGTGAGGTCAAATAAGCAGAAGAAGTTAAAAAGGCACCAAGAGACTTTTGTCTCTCTCAAAATACAGCCAGTGGATAAAACTTGTTTGGGGGGAAAAACTCAGGCACCTCACAAAGTGCCATCTTTTTTTCATCATTCGAGTCGCAATTCTCCTTGACAGAATATTTCTGGTGCTTCAACTACAGATATCAGTACTGCAATAATGGTTTTCTCGATCTTTTATGGTTTTCGACTATGTTGGCTCACTTCTTTGATTATTTTAGTTGGCAATCTTCTTTTGAAGACGTCTTGTCAAACCTCAAATTGCAGCTTCATCTTTCCCTTAACTCTTTCACCCTGCAGGTTGCCCACGTTCCTCGTACACTGCCGTGGTTTTCGTGTCTTTGGTAGTTTATCTTGTTGCATCAAATATTTTTGCACTTTGTGGAAAGATGCAGATATGGGACCATTTGACATCTAGTCTCTTCTTTCTCTCCAGGTTCTTTGTCAAAACCTGAAAATCGATGAATAGAACTCTGTTCTGAGAAAAATGATTTTGCCTATACAAGATGATGTTTGACTTTTGTCGGGGGCAATATACCCACGTCTGCACAGCTTCACATTTATCTGTATGTGTGTGTGTCGGCATGTCTGTGTGTATCTGTGTCCGATTCCTAGAGAACGGGAAAATAAAAGCAACAGAGATGATGGAGGTCAGAGCCCCCTTTCATGCTTACAATCATAGCAGAGGCCCCATTGGGCGTGTAAAGCTGAGCCGAGCATCTGTCTGTCTCTTCTCTCCTTTCCAAACACACACAAGCACACACACACATACACACACATACATACACACACACACACACACGCGCACGCACACACACACACAAACACACATACACACACACACACACACACAAGCATGGACAAGCAGAGATATAGACGTAACTACCCGGGCAGGCCTCCCCTTCCTTGCCTCCCCGTCCACCTGGCCGTTTGATGATGCCTCACTCGCTCATGACAAGGCATCGATTTTACTTCTAGCCGCCGTGTAAGCCGTCCGCCTGGAGGAATCCATTAGGGCCAAACAGTTCTCATCCTCCCAGTGAGTGGCAGCCATGACAGCCCCCCACCCCCAATTGCCTCATTGCAGACTGACAGCTCTGCACTCAAACGGGCCTTTTTCACAGCAGCTCTAATAGTTTAAAACGCTTATCATTACCAGGCACAGACACATGGGGGCCGGATAGTGGCCGGGCGGGGAAGGATGGGTCTTGTTGGTAAGGTGTATTGGCAGGCTGCCCTCAGCCACACCTCCTCCTCTCCCTCACATGCTTCCATCCAACGTATCCATTCCCCATCATGCCCGATCCCTGAAAGCAGCTGTCTGGAGAAGCTCTTGTGTGGGGAAATCCTTGATCTTGCGATCAAGCTGCCCGGCCTTTTCAGCGGAAAACTAACTGATATAAATACTACTATTTAGATCCCTCCACCAGTGAGAGGTAAACCACTGACAGCTGTAACAGTGAGACCCTTATTCACCGTTTCTGACCATGACCCTGAGGATCAGCTTACACCTTTGGTAAATTGTGCTTTCCAAGGCTACTACAGCAGATATGAATACTTTCTATGTGTGCAACTAGCCAGCAGCGGTCCATTTAATTGAGTTTGAAGTGCCGAGTATAATTTGTGAATGCACGTGTGATTGGGTGAGTGTGTAATACGTGCATATACTTTTATATTCGAGTGTGTGTCTGTGTGCGTGTTTGTGAATGGGGCTGAGGAGCCGCAGTCTCCAGGGTTAAGACGATGTCGTTCGGCTGACTGAGTCCAGCGCTCGCAGAGATATTTGCAGAGATACATGTGCCTGTTTTCTTACCCTTGTGCGTACATGTTTGATGTTTCCTGTATAGAGAGTGTGGTGGAGATGTGTACACTGTGCGGGTAGCAATCTTATGTTTTTGAATTACAAGGAATCCCTCATGGACAGTGAAACTAGAGGTTAGGCCTCACACGCACACTGTATGTACATATCGACATAGGGCCTGTTAGTTACATTAACAACATCACTTGCCCAAGTGAGACCTAAGCCGCTCTGATATTCTCTGCATCTTGCATTTGCACAGTGTAAAATTGAGGCCTGAATGCTGCATTCAAACTCCCGACACATGATGCCAAGACTTTTTAAAAGTCACACTCTCGCGCACTTGAGTGCGTGTTTTCACCTGAGCCGCGTTTTGCCGTCCGGCTTTACCGAAGGCCTTCTCCGGCGCATGTTCTCCACCTCAACAGCCACTCGGGAAGAAAAAGCATGACCTCACAAAAAAAATGACCCCGGGAGGAAAATTCAAGTGTCAGCCGCGCACAGAAAAATGCCTGAAAAGAAGGGGGAACACCGAACAAGTACCCGGTGATTAATTAGCTAATAATTAAGTCACGGGGTAATATGCATTTTTTCAATTAATTAAACCTTGCCTCGCGCCATAAATCAAGCGAAACTGTCATTGTTTCACAAATTAAATATATACATTTCCGAGCAATAATACTGTTGATTGCGTAACTGCAGGGCTCATCGGGGAGGGGAGGCATGACATGTGTGTGGCAGGCGTCGACTCAGTCCACTGCCCCAAAACCTTTGACAGGCCCACGAGTCAAAAGGCAGCCAACGCGCTCGAGGCCTCCGCCAGTCAGACGCCACATCACACACCTCCCCGCGCTACGCACCGGGGCGTCGCCGGTGTGTCTGCACAGCATTAGAAAATCTATGGGAATATTTATGCATTACATACAGAGCATTTACTTAGCAGCTTCTTCCTATAAAATGAATTCTTTTTTTCCCAGACAGTTTATCATTGACTGACAGTCCATCACGCACCCAATTGGTCTATCCAAGCAAAGTGACATAATATCTCTGTTTGCTTTCATTGCTCACAAAAGGAAATTCATTACCTCACGTTTACAAATGCAGAAGCCAAGAGATGCAATCATTATCTAAAATATATTGTTTGTCACCGATGGCAAATGATGGTATATTTTTCTTCCCAATGGTTCAGATATTAATTTGCCGTAACATGATGTTGTAAAATGACAAAAACAAAGACGCACGCTCACACACACACACATATATTCCAAGTGCCGTGTGACTCTCAGACGTATAATGAACAATATGAACCACTGCCATCATTATCCTACACAATGTATTTGTTATCACTGCTCCCATAATGAAGTGTCTGTTTGATGGTTGCTTCAAAGTCCCATTGCTCAATTGCTTTTCATAAAATGGCATCGATATATATCCATGTGGACACACACACAAGAAGGCATTGGTCCGCAATTAATCAGGGGAAAAAAGCGTGTGTGTGTGCAGAGCCGAGCACTGTTTTATGCTACATTCTTTTTGTTTTTTTTATTCAGTGCAAAATATTTTCAATTTAGTTTGGCCTTTAATTATTACTACCTGTACAAAAGTGTAAAAATTTGAATTTGTATAAATATTGTACTGGGTAGATTTTCTTTTGTTATTACAAATTAGGCCACATCAATGTAACTCTAATAATTACTATCCTCTGTAGACAATTAGCTACCAAACAATCCTCCATCCAGGTGGAGCCTACAAGTTGCGGCCTGATCTTTTCACTCTCTTTTTATACGCGTCTAAGTTGGTTTTTTTTGTTTTTTAGAGGGAACTTGGTCTTATGGTATCCACGTTGCCCTTGGCTAGCATACTAATATGGCCTTGGGTTGGAATAAATTACTGCTCAGATTAGCAGGAAGGATGAAGAGGAGGGTTTTATTTTTAGAAATTAGAATATTTGTTACATTATTAAAGGAGGGGGGGCATCCTTTGATTCCTCTCATGTCGTCTTCTTTTTTTTCCCTCTTCTGTTTTTTTTTCACCCCCCTCTTCCTCCTTACTGAGATAGTCCCCAAACTGCCTACCTGTGTAAAAACAGAAGTCTTCAGTGGACGTGAACATGGCTCAGGGACATGAAAGCAGCATGTCTCTCCCTCCCGTAGCCCGGCGCTGCGCTCGGCACGCCACACAAACTCGGAATTTACTGCCACAGCACATTTCTGCCATCCCCCTGCACCCCCACCATCCTGCCTTCTTCATTATTCAATCAGATCTTTTGTTGAGGGGGCTTAAAGTGTGTGTTATTAGGCAGAGGATCGACGATTCGCACGCAAACAACAAGGCGTATGAGCAAAGAAACATTAACCGATGCTGATTCAAATCGTTTTGTAGAACCGCGTGTTGAACAGTTATCGTAAGTGTCAATGACTTCTACATTCCTTTTGATTTAAGTAACCAAATCGAATCAAAGCCAGGTGTTTCCACTGACTAACACCATCGGCTGTGGCAACAACAATGAACTGAGAAAGTTATTCCCTCGTCTTGTCCCACAGGTCTGAGTGGTTGACCTATATGAGAGAGGAAGAAGAAAAAAAACTAATGCTGTTTTCTCAAATGATTTTATGACAAGGGAGCAACAAGGCCGCAACAGGATTGGTCCACTGTGTCCGAATCTATTTAGCTAAAAAAAATTGACCACATACTGATTTTATTTTAATCACAACAGACCCTTTTAATTATTGCAGTAATTAGTAAAATATATGTGCCGTCACTTCATATTGATCTACATTATCTGTACAGTCAGTGATGCGGAGGTCTGATTATTGACCAACAACCCCCCCCCCCCCACCACCACCGCGCAACCTCCAACCATTCGCACACAGACCATCCCTTTAACTACCCGATCTCTCTCTCTCTCTCTCTCTCTCTCTCTCTCTCTCTCTCTCTCTCTCTCTCTCTCTCTCTCTCTCTCTCTCTCTCTCTCTCTCTCTCTCTCTCTCTCTCTCTCTCTCTCTCTCTCTCTCTCTCTCTCTCTCTCTCTCTCTCTCTCTCTCTCTCTCTCTCTCTCTCTCTCTCTCTCTCTCTCTCTCTCTCTCTCTCTCTCTCTCTTCTGCCTCCGGGTTATTGGACGGATCGGTCGGGGGGGTCAGGGGATGTGTGTGTGTGTGTGTGTGTGTGTGTGTGTGTGTGTGTGTTGGGTGGGCTGTTTAGGCTGACGGGCCCTGAAGAGGACAGATGACCAGCAGAGCAGAAGAAACTGCGGAGCTGAATAACTCTTCCATCCCTCCGTCACGTCAGGAGGAATTCAGCGCCGCGCGAGACACTCGGCCTAAGTGTTGTGACGCCTAATTACCACCAGCGGCAGCAGCAGCAGCAGCAGCAGCAGCGCCCGGCGGCATAGAAAGGCAGTGCGGCTCCTTTCGGACGGACGGCACTTTGTAGTTTCACACGCAGAAGGCAGAAAAACAGAGAGAGAGAGAGAGCGAGAGAGAGAGAGAGAGACGTCCATGTGACGCCAGCGGGCTGAATGTGTGTGTTCGTGTTGAGAGGTGGGCTAAAACGAGTGTGAGGTCTGTTTGAAGTTTGGAAGTTTCAGCCATTTCTTTTTTTTTTTCTCTCCTCGTAGCAGTGACTTTTCTGACTCATCAAAATGCCTCTTCCTTTCCCCGCGTTCCTTCCTTTGTTTTTAGCATTATATTTTTCCCTCCACTGAACATGACACTCTTTCCTATTTTCCCCAGACAAGGCACCTTTAGCTGCACCTCCTCTAAAGATTCATCCGGGCTCTCGCCGAACATTTGCTCGTGTGTGTGTCGTACAGTGTGTGTTTCCTTGATTTGACGGAATTGCAAGTTTGAGACAGTTATATCAACGGCTGATGAATGTATCTAAAACCTTTAAATTACAATAGTTTATATAATTTGTCTAAATCTCTGAAAACAGGGCCTCTCCTGTTCAGTGTACATTTATCGCGGCGCGGCGTCCGTACAGCATGTGTGGCCTGTGCGTAGTAATGTGTAAATGGTCAGTGTACATCATGGCCAAATGACGCGTTTCCTAGCTCTGAGGAACATTCCAGCAGAACCAGTCCTTTGCCATTAGCTGTACAGCAAATACGATTTCGTGGCATCCATTGAGTCCTTCACCAAGAATTTGTGTTGAGGCGTACACGTAGGCTTGAACGCATGGGAGCAGCGGGGCCATCACACTTTGGTCCATCTCATTTCGAGCTGGCATGCTTAACACGGTTGCTCACACACACACACACACACACACACACACACACACACACACACACACACACACACACACACACACACACACACACACACACACACACACACACACACACACACACACACACACACACACACACACACACACACACACACACACAGTGGGGGGGGGTGGTGCAGGGTGCAGGAGCGGTTGTTCCCTGGCACACTAATCGGCATGACAGAAATAAAATAAAGAGAGTTGGACTCCGTCAAAACATGTATGGCCCCTTAAACAGAGAGCTAATAAAAGAGCTAAAGCTGCTTGTCCTGTCCGCGGAGTCCGCCTCGTCACACACCAACAGTCACATTATCTTAATTCAGGGGATTCTTTTAAGTGTCTCCTTAAACAACGGCGAGCACGCTGCTCGGGAGAGACAAATGAGTTTACCAGTTTGAGCAGGGGGAAAGTGCCTAAATCCAGCGCCATCGATCCCTATCTGGGTTATTACGGGGGCTGCGAGCTGCCACTGGAGCTCTGCTGGTCGAAAAGGCTTAAAATATTACGGGGCTAAAGAGGGAGGAGAGACGTGTAGGAAGCGAGCCACCTCGTCCTCTGCGCTGGTCAATACCTGCAGGCGCCACAGGAAGGGCATTCACACATGCAAACACTCAGGACTGACAGTCACACCCCCACGTTGCGCTCACACACACACACACACACACATATATATATACACACATATTGGTAAAGGGATGCCTTCAGAACCAACAGATCGCCCCTGTGACTCCACAGGGAAAATTGATTTTCCTCTCTCTCTTGTCTTTTTTTTTTTCCTAGGGAGGTGCTGGGCAGGTTTTTAACCTAACACTCTAACCTGAGTGTTAATGCACAAAGAGACATCATGTCCATTGATCCACTGGTGCCGCCAGAGCGTCTTTAAATGTCTGAGGGGGAAAAAACAACATGGGGGGGTTTATGCTAAACTGGTTGGATCACAGCCCTCGTGCGGAAGCCTTACGAGGAAGAATATTTACAAGTTACAACCCATCCATCACTGTTCGCTACCGCAGTCGTCATCGTTTCATAAAAAAAATAACAATAATTTGCTAAAAAGAACATCAAATATTTTAATTAACTGTAAACTTCACACTTACAGCTGCTGTTCGCTGTAGTGCTTCACACGACACAAAAACTAATTTAGGTTCAGCAGAAAGTTTGGCGACGTATACAGTACCTGCAACCGTGGGTAGGAGCAGGACAAAGAGAGGACTCCACCCCTCCGGTGTAGCACATCCTGTCTGCTAATTATTGTTTAAAAAAAATATAATAATAAACTAAAATAATAAGGATTAATAATACATTAAAGAAAGAAAAAAAATCCCAGCCATAAAACATATGTATTTTTAATAAGATTCTCCCTGAATCAATACCCTCAATTAGCGACGGCAAGCAAAATTGCCAGGCGAGGCGTAATTACTCAAAGGTCAGTAGGTATTATTCACAGTCACTTTAGTTTACCACATTAGAACAAGACAGGACGTCGGGCAAAAAATTATAAATTCCATTCCCATATCTGTCCTCTTCTGATTTAGATGGATGAAGAATAATTAACTCCTAATTATTCAGATCACTTAAGGCACTTTCTGGATCCACAAAAGAGATGCAGTCGTGTCTGTCAGCCCACTTCAGCTGCTATCATCTAGAACGATCCAACAACTTGACCAATGACAACGTGGGGAATAAAAATAATACAAACGACTCCAGCTGCCTGTCTGTGTCCCCCCCCCACCGAACCCCCTCCAGCTCCCCCCGTTTCTACCTCGGAGGGTCTTAAGGAAGCACACTTCCTTTAAATTCACCCATATGCAAATTTTGAGATGTGATTTGCATTTTAAAGTATTTAACTCCCCATATTTATTGGGCTCTGAGGCCTTGCTGATCATTGATTTATGTGCTTCCGGCAATCATATTTCCATATTTTGTGTGGTTTTTAACGACAGTAATAATTCAAATATGCAAAAAGTTGTTCTTTGAACGATATCTTTAATTATATCCTCAAAGCATCATTCCTTTTTCGCTCCGTTTTTTCCAGAGCTGAAATTGTCTTTGAATAAAAAAAAAGGGCTGAAGAATCATAAATTAGACGGTGCGATGAGACATTGACGGGCAAAACTCCAGCTGGTTACCTTATGCACGGGGAGACGTCTTAGTGTGTTTTGCCCATCTCCATAGCCACAAACAGACTCGGGTGCTCTGCTGAACAGGGACACGCGTGACCTTGTCCCCGCAGCCCTTTATTAATGTTGACATTCTTTCACCACAAATCCAGTCTCAGATTGTGAAATTCATCTTTTATACTCAACCAAAAACACTTGCATAAAAACAAGGAGACCTTCCCCCTCCGTTTTGCCGCTAACACAGAAAGTTTCTCTGTCACCTCTCCTTATTAGAGTTGTCAGAGTCGCCGTGTGCTCTTATGAAAGCCATCACCCTCCACATGATTAAAAGTGGCGGGTTCCTACCACCGTTTGGCCTATCAGCATCACCGAGCAGCCGTCAAGTGTGTCTGCGGTCCTTCCTTGCCCATATTCCCTTTGTCACCTCGGCCACGGCGTGGAAACTTTTTAGAATAATTGCTCAGCCATACACGAGCGTGGCTGACTAACATTATTAGATTAGCGGTGTTTGGTTGCAAAGGGGGGAAAGGAGGCGTTTCATTATCTCGTTCATTCGGTAGGCTGCATACTGTGAGGGTCAATGTGAAAATAGAGCAGAAATTAATTTAGCAAGAAAAGACCTGCACATCGGACCTCTGACCGTAATGAGCTGCACAACAGCCTACTACATCGGAAATTATTGTATCATCACACCGCGTGTCAGAATCCCGCAATATCACTATCTGCAGAATCCAAATATAATATACATCTGAAGTTTGATGATAACAATCTCTACATGTATTAAAATATGTATATGAAATACATGAGAAATACATATTTAATATTATAGATAAATTACATGTATATTTTGCTTTTGCATATTTTTGTAACAACACGCACACACACACACACACAAAAGAGGAGAAAACACATCATTAATCAGTAATCATTTTACTGTTTCCTAATAAAATTCATAGACAATTAGAGTAGTATGAACTAACACGGCAAGCGGCAAATTATTTCTGATTCATATTTAAGAATTGAAGTGAGGAGTAAATGTAAAAATATTTGTATATCGTAGCGGCATCATAATTATTGGCCACGTTAATTACCGTTATTACAGTAATAATTTTTCAATTTCCCCCTAATTTGTATTATTAAAATACATAGAGTGTGGGCGACGGTTTCGCGGCATCAGAGTCTATCTGTGCATGTGGAGAGGGAGAGTTCAGTGCAAGCCAAACACATTAACACAGAGGCCCTGGGAGGATGCATTTCACCCCAATGTTTAACTATCACTGCTGAGTCTTGCACTGAGTGCACGCAACATATGTTACAACCCCCACCACACACACACACACACACACACACACACACACACACACACACACACACACACACACACACACACACACACACACACACACACACACACACACACACACACACACACACACACACACACACACACACGCACACGCACACGCACACACACACACACACACACACACCCTGAGACTCCCTGGCACACCAACCCTCCACTCCGCAATTAAGCTTTAAGCCTCACTTCCGATTTCTGCGCTGTGGCTCTAAAACTGATCACTGCGGATCAGCGTTATTAAATTAAATTGATTTAATGTGATGTTTGCGACATATATACACGGACACTCACTCGTACAAACACATACACCAAACTCACTTTACAAGTAGCACCCACAACCCGGAGTAGATTTCCGCTTTTATCTCTTTAACTCTGTTCTAAGGGAGAAGAGGGTGAACATTCAAAAACTAAATTGATAATGTGACATTTGAATATGTATTTGATACAAAAAATCAAATTGCACATTCACGTTTGCACACACACTCTAATGCAGAGACCAGTCCACAAAGACACATGCGAGTAGCGCCGAAGCAAGAGTCGAAAGTGGTCAATGAGGAGGGTGAGAGATGATCAATTTACAAAGCAAACAGAAAAAAAAGTCTAATGATAAAATCACTGCAATGTATCACAAAACTGGATAAAACGCCTCTAACATCCTGAGTCGCAACAGTGAAAGAAATGTATTTGTTTTTAGTTTTTAGTTTTTTTTGTGAAAATCGGGATAAAGCAAATCAATTAGGCTCTGTTGAAAACCCCTCAGCTGGTGGAGCAAAGCTGTGAAACAGTGTAAAACTGTTCTCCCTGCCTCTCCACAAAGGTTATCGCGTTGTATCTTATTGCCTTTACCTGCTCCTATTCACAGTGTACATGCACTGATTTGAATAAGCACCGCTCCAGAGGCTCTCTTATCAGATTCCAGACGGGTGTGCCAACGCAGCAGTATCAGGTACACACCATCTCTCTCTGCCCCCCCCAAAAAGGAAGGGAAAATAAAAAGGTTAGAAGAGAGGAAAGAAGGAAGAAGAGGAGGAGGAGGAGAAGTGTGTTGGTTCATCTGGGATCAGTTGCCTGATAACACGATCTGGCTATAATCACATCCAGGCTCTATATGCAAAAGTGACCAAATGAGGAAAGCAAAGTTAATCCTTCTCTGGAATTGATTCCCTTTTCCCTTTTTAAAATATATTTCCTTTTCTTTTATATCCCAAATACATACATATTTTTGTGTTATATAACTGCTGACCCACAGACTCATTAATATATTTCATGCATTAAAAAATACGCAATATAATGTACTGAATTTTTAAGTGAGATATTATTAAAAAAATCATTAAGTGGTGTGATAAAAACAAATTGTGGATCCACTAATGTGCTGCAATTACCCACCGAAGGCATGATATTTTAAAGATTTTTCATTTCATTAATGGCTCACGTCGGGACTTTTCTTTTTCTCACTATACACAGCCACAGGAACACAATTCCCTGAAGATGCACTGGTTTCCAGTTTCCGTGTCGTTGTTTGCTTTTTGCTGTATTTGTGTGTGTGTGTGTGTGTGTGTGTGTGGGGGGGGGGGGCGCAGCGGCTCGGGAAGGCATCAGTCAGCGAGGTTAGCGAGCGCGGTAGCAACATAAAACAGAGAGCGTATCCTCGTCGGGTAGGTTAAACACACACAAACACGCACTGAGGCCATGCCCATTTCCCCAGTCCTCTTAACAGGCTAACTTGCTCTCTTCATTAGGGTGCTGTGGGGACTTATCACTGTGTAGTCTTTGTCCTTGCTGTAATTGCCCTCTCGGCATGTCAGCCCCCACCCACCCAGCCACTCACCACCACCACCACCACCATCACAGGAGCCCCACACCCAGCCAGCCAGCCCAGCATCAGCCCCCTTGTGACAGGCCTGGTGAGACGGCGGTGCGGGGAGCCTCTCCTGAGACCTGCTGATCAGCCCCTGAGGTCCACCGGTATAGAGAGGCTTGTCCTAGTTAAAGCAGCACCGGCAGGGACACCCCTCTGAACACTGTCTGCCCTGCCACGAGCCCAGCCTCCGACTCCGCTCATTTATTACTGCACTAACACCCACTGTGGTAGTTCACCAAAGAGACTGGGAAATATTCTTTTAAAGAAAATGTTTCCACTTTTCAAAGTACGACTCGGAAACTCGAATGAGCTGTCGCCCCCTTTGTAGAAATCTACACTTTTATTTAATTGTACAATTAACTTTGTAATCCTGAATAAACCAGTTCCCGAGTAAAGTTTTTCTCCATCTTACTTGCACCAGCTCTGCCATCATCACTTAACATGCACAATTATAACCCAGCACATATTCTAGCTGTGTTTTACCCTAAAATGACAAATATCAATCGAGATGAATGTTAAAAGAGTCACGTATTTGAAGAAACCTTCCAACAGAATGAAAATAATCTTAATTGCATTTCATCCACGCAAAAGATCCGAATGTACCACACACGCCAGGCGGTCACATAATGCACAGGATGTCTGTGACTGTGGGTTTACTTGCAGGTTGAATGGCGCCATCTAATGTTCAGTAAAAAGACTGCAAGTCATGAGCACCAGCGTCTTGTTTCTTTGAGCTCCAAACTTGACTCGCAGAAGCAAATTACTTGTTTTGGCTCTTTTACTTGAAGCTTACTTGGACGGTAAAAGTCGAGGTAATCACAGTTTTGCTGGGGGGGCTTGGATGGCAGCAGGCAGGCTTTGAAATGACCATAAAAGTGGAAAGAGTGAACCCCCTTAATGTGAAATTTAACTGTAATAGACACAGGGCTATCAGTGCCGCAGCATAATCCTGACCTCTGTTTGTTTTGCTGAATAAACAGAATAAATGAATAAATGCTTCCTCCTCACATGGCGTGCTGCTCCTCATCACGCTCAACTTTTCTTTTTTCTTTTTTTTTTTTCTTCTCGCCGGGTAATCGATGTGTCAGCGTTTTCACGGCCGGCTGCGGGGGCTCAGACCCAGGCCTCGGTCGGGAGGAGCTCGGTGGTGCGGGTTAATGCGGCGCGGTATGGAGGAGAGGGGGAACACAATGTGGCTGACAATGGGACCCCGAATGATGTCCACTTCTCTTTCATGCAACTCTGACACTCGGAGATCCACCAGCCCCCGACTCACCCATTTCCCCTCTTCTTACACTTTATCCTCCTCAAAAATGACCCCCCCATCTCCCCCTGTCGGGAGCTTCGACACCGTTTGGTGGCAACTAAGTTGATGAAGAGATCTTGGTGGCAGCCACAAAGACTGATCCCCCGCTAAACCCAACATGGGCTGCTGGGGCCACGGAGGATGCAGGGAAACAAACAGTGCGACATAAAAGAGATCCGACGTGCAGTATAACGTTTTAATAACTTTGTTGCACCGCATCTGAAATGCAAACACATTAAAGTGGACACGGTGCCCCTCTCATTAAATACACAGCCGTGCAAACATAATCTACCTCCCCTCCACAGTTGTACAAACACACACGAAGACCTCATTGCCTTTTTGCATCCGTGCATCCATCCAACGGATGCCACCAACAAGCCTTGGGAGTTTTTCTGCAGCGGTGTTTTATGGGTCCCGCGGGGCTCGGAGACAGTGAGATGTGACTATAGCACACAGAGGATCCCAGTCAAGGACACACGCAGCATCACTCACTCTGCCATTATTTGCTCATATTTAAAGCTGGGGGGAGGCGCAGGGGGCCACCTGAGAGACCGCGGCTACACATGCAGAGGAGGATGGGTGATTTCAGAGTCCGACGGGTGTGCTGAGCGACTGCGAGGTAAAGGAGATGCAACAGAGGGAGAGAGAGAGGGAGGGAGTGACGGAGGGCTTTATATGTCAGCCCGGTGATACTAGCGTTTTTATGGCCGAATATTTTTCCTCTTGTCAGAGCCGGATAAGGAATCACCATAAGGTTGAGGAGCATGAATATTGCCCTTGAGGGCCCACTGTGGCTGCTCCTGTTTATGGTTGACTTGCAATCAGCCACCGATTCAGGACCCGCAACCCCTCATCCATCCACGTCAGCAATTAATCAATTAAACGTGCGGCGGGGAGGAGTGGGATCGGCTAGGTGTGTTAATACAATAGCCTGTTAAGGTTGATGTAATTTCATCACTAATGTCACCCATTCATCACGGCTTATTAACCGTTTCACATAGGCAATGGTCAATATCACTTCATAAATCTGAGAATCATGGGGATCTTGCAATATTAGGCCTGAAGGATGCTACGGAATGATGGACTGCTGAGCATGAGGGCCAAAGTTAACAAGTAAACCTACTGAAACCTAATGTGGGAGGTTATAAGAGGAGTACAAACATTCACAATTCACAATCACTCTGTGCATTAAAAATGGAACCGCGTTTATAAAGATGGCAGCTAACAAACACCATCCAAGACCAGTCCCGTACTTAGATACGGTTTGTTTCATAATACACAAACCACATAACTGTGCTTTTTCTAAGACTGTAAAGAACAAAGGCTGTAAAACAGACACATTTGGTCTGTGATTAATATTTATGAGTTGAAAATAAGAAAATAATAGCCCCCAGTATGGAATAATGCTGGCCCCCAGTCCGCTAAGAGAACCACAAACAGGATCCTACACTGCCGTATGTACAGCGTTTTATCATGGAGGACAATGTGCGTGGCTCTGTAAAAGTGTGTAGACGGATGGGATGTGTGTGTGTGTGTGTGTGTGTCTGTGTGTCTGTGTGTGTGTGTGTGTGTGTGTGTGTGTGTGTGTGTGTGTGTGTGTGTGTGTGTGCGCGCGCGCGTGTGCGAGAGTAGGCGGAGGTCCTGTTCGCTCGTGTGCCTGTTATAAGTATGTGTGGGCCAGACCACATGTGATACACAAAGTGAGAGCAGTATTTGGCACACCAATGGACATGAGGTCTTGTAGCACCAACAGTTTTTTTTTTGGAAGGGAGCCAGTGGCAGCTGACAGTTTGTGCCACTATTTCAAAACTTTAAATGTCACCGTGCTCAGGGCCAAAATATCTAAAAGCGTACAACGACTTCATTTTTCTCCAAGACAAGTTCATCCCAGTTAGCGAAGAACAAGCCTTAGACACAACACTGTGACAGTAGTATGGGACATACAGTATCATAATCTTACAGTTACTAGTTAGTAACTCTTACAGACACTTTTGTCATTATCTTCCCCTTATCTAAGGCGTTTGTTACATGCTCAATGTTTTTTTGGAGGGTGTTTCCTCTGGTTCTGCGTCTTGGAAAGTTGAAGGCTTCAGTGTTTAATATTTAGAAGAACTTGTTCACAGAAATTTCATATATTGTCCATAACTATGTGTTCATATATGTATAATCGCCTGCAACAAAGGTGTGAGTCGCCATGTTTTCTATGTCACGTTGAATACGGTTGTTGCACAAAAAGGTCCAGAACACGTCGCATTTGCGTTGAATTTTCAGCGCTGCCGGAAACCGGAAATGGAATTAGCTGTGCGCCACCATAAAGTGTCTCCCGTCAGGTGCTCCGGTGGTTGTGGTTTGCAACTTTACCGCAAAATGCCGCCAGGAATTTACAAAAATTACTGACTGGGGCTTTCAGGTTGGGTGAGCTACTAATTATAACAATAATCCATTGATATTGATTGACTCAAGATAGTAATACACCAACAATGCGCCTGAACCACACCTCATTTTAAAACCAACATACCCATTGGGCACTCAAATTCCTCAGATCATAGACTGTATATAGAAATGGATGTAGACTGCAGATCTGAAAGGTGAAGCCAATGTGGAAGTGCCTGAAATGACCAGCAGAGGGCGACTCCACTGGTAAAATGAAAAATGCCTTTGTCTGGAACTAACAATAACACTTGCGTTATGGTTAGTGCCACTTGCACCATTAAGGGCAGACGTTAGACAGGCAGAGTGGAGTAGATTATCTGTACATAAACACAGAAGATAATCCAACAAACTGTATCATATCAATCATATTAGGTTGACAACACAGACTGGCCAACATCCAATTTTTAATAGAGGGCCAATATCTGCCCTGTATATCGGGCTAATCCCACTAACAGCCTCAGTCAGACAAAGAGCCTCCCTTCTACCCAAGCCAACATTTCCCCAGCACTCCCAGCAGGTACATCAGCTCAATTATGATGATGGCAATGACTGATTGCATTTTACCTCTCCCCTGTTCCCCCAATAAGTCTGGCCACAGACAGATAGAGGGAGCGAGAGACAAGACGACGAAGAGGAGAAGGAGAGGGAGAGACATTGACAGAGATAGTGGCGTCAACTCTTGTGAGCTACAAGCATCCCAGATGCCAGTCTCGGGGACGGTATCAAACATCTCGGTGGCAGACTCGCCACGAAAATAATCTATACCTACAGGAAGTCAATTAAAAAGTGCCAGGGGAGATTAAGAACAGTGTGACAGCTTTTTCCGTCAGGCCACACGGGTTTGTCTGGGAGAAACCAACGTGCTGAGTGTCTGCTGTGCCGGGTGTGAGTGCAAGGTGAAGAGTGTGTGTGTGTGTGTGTGTGTGTGTGTGTGTGTGTGTGTGTGTGTGTGTGTGTGTGTGTGTGTGTGTGTGTGTGTGTGTGTGTGTGTGTGTGTGTGTGTGTGTGTGTGTGTGTGTGTGTGTGTGTTGGTAGTAAAGACGGAAAGCGGGCAGCGGTGGAAACAGTTGCCGAACACCCTTAAAAGCCCCCTCATGAATATTAAAAAGGCCCTTGGCAGACGGCGCAGCTCCTCCACAAGTTTGCAAACCGGTGTAATGTGTCTGTTTGCGCCGAGAAAGGCCTCAGTCCTGTTATCAATTAAATCAGCCGTTGTCAGTCTGAAGGCCCCCTCAATGGAGGGAAGGCCCGTTCCCCTCTACACATCAACTCAGCTTTGTGTCAACCATCCATCTCTCATCCTCCCCTCTCCGCTTCCTCCACTCTCCCGGTTGCCATCTTTATCAGCCTCATCCCACTCTCCCTCCCTCCCTCTCTCTCTCTCTCTCTCTCCTTCGCTCCCCCACTCTCTGTCTCTCAAGCAGCCGGTAACTGAATGCAGAAATTACTCTCCCCTCCACCTTTAACTCCCACTAAATCTTTCCCCTTTTCCACTTTGCTGAGCAGGGATATTTTATTCCTCCATCAAATATGCATCCCATTAATTAAGTTAAATTACTCCTGACTGCCAAATATCCCCTGCCCCGATGGGTGTCAACACAGAAATGCATGACTGTGAACCTGCAATGACACGGCCCCAACACTTAAACATGAGTTACGGCCTTTTCCAGCTCCATCCACGGGCAGATTACCAGACACTTTGGGCTGCTGGAATTAAGCGCCGTTCGCTCCTTCCCCTCCACCCAGTTTTTTAATAAGTGCACAATGGATGACACTCGCACTTCTGACAATGAGGCGACTGATATTTTAATTACACTTTTTTCATCTGCCTTCCTCTTCATCTTTTAATTGCTGCTGTTAATCACTCATTAACTTCCCTCTCTTATTTTTTTTTCTCTCCGACAATGTACCTATGACATGATTAGTTCCATAGAATGGATTGTTCAGCAACATTTTTCGAAATAATTCAGCCGCCTCAAAGAATAAAGTTTGAACCTCTTTTCGTGGAGGGCCCGGTCGGGGGTGGAGGGTGTAACTTTACTCATGTTTCTCTATCGGATGGAGCTAATTTGCCCTTGTTAGCGCATATTAATCTTGACAAAGTATATTCAAAGAGTATGAATTCTATCAAGATAGGGTCTTGAATGGCAAAGATAACTACTTCTCTTCAGTTTTGTCTGGAAAGTGCTGCAATTAAAGATTTAAAAAACAAAGTGATAAAAAGCTAAAAAGAAAGGCTGAGGCTACAAGAAGTTTTTATTTATTTTTAAATGAAGCTACAGAGATCATACATAGTGCAGACAATATCCCCTTGACCTAAAAAGCCCTCAAGAGTAGTATTACTGACTATCGTGCTGCGTTGGCTCCCGAGCTTAACTACTGATCTTGCCATTTAGATATTGGTCCAATGTTTTGTTTTTCCTTTGATTAAAGTGAAATGCCTGGATTATGGAGCCCCCATGTCCCTGTCCTGAACCCACTAAGGAATACGAGATTGTTATTAAAACCCAATAGTACCGATCTGCTGATGTGCTCTCTTCGCCTCTTGTGCTGAGAGATGCTGAGCGGGGGGGTTCAATTCAAACTCTTCAGAAAAAGGCCTCCTTTCACCGACACGAGACTGGCCAAGCAAACAGACTTTACCTCCCCCGGGTACTCGTGATGTGTAATTTGAAACACAAATTTTAATAGCATCCATTGACATTGTCTGCAGAGTGTTAGGCCAATAACCCAACCTCAGGTAATGAAGCCATATCGCTGTTTGCTGTTGTCTCGTCAGCGGAGAGAAATTTGCGAGGACACGTCACTTGTGAGGAAATACAATCGAGCTCAAGTATAAAAAGTGTAAAACTGTTCACTGATGGATTTATATTGATACATCGGTGCTGCCTAGAATTTTGATTCCTCTCTTTTTCCCCTCTTGCCTTTTTTTTGTGTGCGTGCGTGTGTCCCCGTGTGCATGTGTTTCTATTGCAAAAAACATTAATTTTACAAACATCAGCCCAAGGCTACTAAACACATCCAATCCATTATGCTGCGCTTTATCGTGTTATGGGGGGTAACGGGCTGTAAAGCTGTCTTGGTCATAAAGAGCGATCGCAGAGTGCCGAGTCAAACCAGAACGCCGTGCTCTCCAAGCCATGTGCAGCCCTCGTTATCATCAGAACAGCTCCTTCACATACTTAACCTTTCCAGACCAGCCTTTCTGCATTATTTTCCAAATGACCTTTAGCGTTACTTATTTCATTTCCGATAATGGCGCACTAAATTTCGTTAAATGCATCACGGCAAAATGTGTTTATTTTGGTGGGGAGGACTACAGTGACTGACAAGGACCATGTTCCGAGACACAAACACTAAAGTGTCCGAAGCAGTAAACATTAACACATCGTCTGATGGGGATGAATACCAGGCCCCCGCCCCGTGTCTGACGAGCACACATGAATTAGATGGATTAAAACAAGGGCCCACACACATCTAGATTAAGAGACCAAACGTAAGCTACCAAATATGAAGTTCGGGGTTGCACGGGAGGGTTAGGGATAGGGATAGGTGGGGAAGGTTGAGGGTAAACTTTTTTTATTTCTATCCTACATAAAGCTGTTTACGAGATCAATTCAGATGCAAACGATGACAACAAGAGTTAAACCTATTGCTGGCAGTCTGCCTTGAGGTGAACATATCAAATTTTTTACAACATGCCACCTAGTGTGTATTTAAAGGCATCTGAAGGTTGATAAACAAAAATACTAATGAACCATGCAAACACACAAAAGGCGTGCCAAATCGGAATTATTTTTTTTGGAGGAAAATAGTTAGTGTTTGCATCTTTTGTTTGTTAATGAATTCAACGTTCCCTTCCCTGCCAACACGTGGTGCACGCGCTCGGTCACGTACAGCTAAAAGAATTAGAACGGTATCAGCTTTCAAACGGTCTAACTCGAGCATAAATATGTAGCTACCCTGGAGCTGTTGTATCACAGACACAATCCCTCAGCCGGCAAGGAGCCGCATGTTCGACGGCCTTGCTGTATAAGTAGAGGGGGGCGGGTGCGTGAGGGGATCTTCACGAAAATCGCTAATGCACGTGATGATTAAGTGTAACTCAAATACAGAGTGTGTTGTTCACAGGCCTGACAGGCAGTAATTTGGTGTATTATATTCTGCAGTTTTAATTGCACGCCACCAACGTGTCCCTCTGACACGTTATGAAGCGATGATGTACAATTATTTCGGGGCGGCGGGAGATCAGTGGAGTGACATTATAATCATCCTCATAGGGTTCCCTCTCTTCATCTGCAACAACCATTAATGTTTAAATGGGAGGAAGGGAAGGAAGAAGAAGAAAAAAAAAAACATTAAAATAGTTCTCAGGGAGTTTTTTTTTTTTACCAGGATCTGTTTGAGGATTATAGAGAATCACGTCAGGGGAGAAGGAGAGGGGTGTGGATAGACAATAGAGCGGCTGAGTTAAGTGACGGCTTTCTCTGGATAAGCAGCGAGCTAAGATGCTTCTCCACTGTCACTGCCAGGCCTCACACTACTCATACAGGCCCGGGCATTAAGGCACATTACAGCGGATGAGCCACGCAGGGCGGAACTGATGGGCTATTCTGGGAACAGACCAGACAATCTCACAAGACAGGGGGGGACATAAAAACCCTGACATGAGCCAGCCCCATCCTGTTAACAGTCAAATCACACACAACACCCAACATGAAATCATGACTATATATACTCTCTCCAACACTAAGTCAAGAAAACTGAGATGAGGGAGGGAGAGGGGGGGGAGGGAAAAACACAATGCGGCCTCCTCCGCACAGTAGACAAACTTCACTACAGTGCAAACTTTGTGTTGCGAGAAAGCAACGCCTTTTAGGGGGGGGGGGGGGGGGGCTTTTTAATGTTTTGTTTCAAAATCCTGAAGTGACACTAGGAAATGGGCAGCTTATGACCCATAACCATTAAACGGCAGTGCGCAAGAGGACAATCTATGTCCATTATAGTGTTGATACTTCTAAGGCCCGGGGCTGAGATATTAAACCAATGCTTCAAAGCATTTAGACGGTTTATGCATAATTTAACACCTACAACAAACACTGGATGTCCGTTGCATCTTCGGGGAGGACGAGGAAAGCGGGAAGGTGGAAATGCTGAATCCTGGGCCTTTCTGGTAGATGATGGAGGAGAGGAGGTGGAGGCTCATTAAGTGGCCGAGCCCCACTGTGGACAAAACACGCCAGGAGGATACACAGGGATCTGCCGTCTCACATGCTGGATGACTTCTTCTTTTTTTTTTACCAATTAAATATGAGAAATCTTATCTTGCATTCTAACGGCCAATTTGTGGGGGGGGGGGGTTTCTGCTGCTTTTGCATCTTAAGAGTTCTTTATAGTCAAATTAAGACAGATGTGAAGACAAAGAGAGGAAGATAGATTGTGTAGAAACACGGACAAACGGACGTCTGGAGGAAAGTGAGAGGAATGGTGAGGCAGAGACAGGAAGCCTATAAAGTGTTTGCAGTGAAGAGCGAGGCTCTGACCAGCACACTCGGGTTTGATTGGCAGCGCGGTCAAGGGTTCCAATCTGTCCCGGCCTTGCATTTGCATTTGTTAATTAAATGCCACAACAATATGATCTTTAACTATCAACAAACCGCCCCCCCCCCCCCCCGTTCCAGAGACCGGCTGCATTGAGCTGAAGCTAAAGCGAGTTGGACAGCCGAGGTGCAGTCTCACAGCCTTGGCACAGAGGGAATCTTCTCGTCTGAGGGTTTAACGAGGAAAACGCTCCGATCGATGGCAGTGAAGAAAGGTTGTTTTTTTTTAAAGGAAAAGGAAAAGACAGGAAAAAAAAACAAAAACACAAACACAATATGATGAGCCGACGTTCTTAACAAAAACGGCAATAGACTAAACCCACAAAGCCCCCGTGCCCCATGGAGGCCCAAGAGTCTGAAAGCAGGAAATAAATGAAGGAAATCAAAATTGTTTATTGTGAAAGAGCAGGTCGAGCGCGGCCCTGTGCTAATTGAAATGATAAATGGTGATTACACGTTAAAATCCCCCAGAACTTTTTTATTTTTATTTTGGTTAAACGAAATGTTACCCCGTCATTAGTATCCGCACGGGAACGCAGAACTTAATCGCAGTGTAATCTCACTTTTCTAGGTCACCCAAAACAAGACGGGTAATCCCATTACTCATTGTACCTGAAACGCGGCCACGAATTAGGAACGTGCTTGAGATTCAGATTGAGGACATATCGTCAAACGTGAAAAAGTTTGAGGAGGGGAGAACGAGGGGAGAACGGGGGGGGGGGGTTTGGTGTATGTATGGCTCTGGCCTTAATGAGGGTGTTTCTGTTGGGTTTTCTTTGTGTTTGCTGCTCTTAAGTCAGGAGGAGGGATGGCCCGGTGATCAGTCAGTCCTGAAACAGCACACACAGGGCCGATTTGTCACCAGTGGCTGGCACTGGCAGCACACAGCTCCTCCATCCACATGATTTGTGAATCCAGGGGCTGTATTTAGTAGTCCCGTTTAAAGGCATATTGGAGAAATGTTCCGTATGTACGTGTGTGCGCACGTGCGTGCGTCCGCGTGTGTGTGTGCAAAGCTAGATGCTTGGTCAAAGCCCAACACATTTGCAGCACTTGGGAGAAGAGGGTTTCAGCTGGAGGGCTTGTGAAACATGAGCCTTTCCTCTCATTAAAGGAGAAGCTGTGTTTAAACCGAAGCTTGTTTGCTCGCGCCGTAATATGTTTGCGAACGTCAGCGGGAGCAAATAAACACGTTCGCTCGGCTCGGCTTCAGAAGAACAAAAAACAAGCCCGCGACTGAACTAAATGGAACGGTTTGCGCAGAATTACACAGAGGGGGAAACTAATAACTCCACATATGTCTTCATCTTAGCGAGCGGGTTGCAAGCGAAAGCTCGATGGCACAAAGCGGGAAATCCCACAATTTGCTCTATTCCCCGACTGCATGTTAAACAGCTTAACACGTCCATTTGAACATGGCAAGGCAGTGAGGAGGTCTACCACGGGAATGAGGCGAGCTGAGCACAACATATGGTCTACATGTAGGGGGTACAAGGCAGTGGGATAATAATTGTGCTCTTGCACTACTGGGTATTTATAGACTGGTGGTTACCTACATAAACTTCAAATTAGGTCTATTTGTACAGCTGCAACCATGAAGAAGGTAAAAATAAATGAAGTTTATTTTACCTTAAATTTGTGAGGGAAGTTGACCAGAGGCAATATATTAGATTTTTTTTTGATTTTTTTTTAAGGGCCTGGGAGCATTTAACGGTTAAAGAAAGTTCAATCCAACATTAAGGTGAGACTATTACTAAAATGTTGGAATTGCTTTATGTTGTGCTGCTTTTTCATTTTTTCGTACTTGGATAAATATTAGCAGATGAGTTTTCTGTTTCAAGGACAGCAAGGTTCTCCAAAGACAGTGTGGGAGAAGGTTTTGATGATTATTTATTCACCTATTTGACGGATAGAAATCTCATAGTTTAAAAGAACCTTCCTCAGATTAGTAGCAAACCCATCCGACTGCAGTCAGGCAGCCCACAAACCTTCCCACATCTGATTGGAGGAACGCACCATTCACCGGCTGTCACTGGGATCTGATCTTCAATTTCAACTTTCAACTCAAAAACTATGGCCACTGATCTGGAAACAGAACCCCTAAGTCCCCCTAAGATATCCCAGAATTTTGTTTCCGAATACACGTGAAATGCGTTTGAATTCAGTTATTATTATCTTCTAAATGTTAACATAACACATACACATACTTCATTACTCACGTTTGTTATTGTGTGCATATGTATGTTCACACTGACAAGTGTACGTATGGCAAAGTATGTACAAAAGTACCCACTGATTGGAAACAGGCTCCCCCCTGGCTGCGTGGTGGAAGAGGAGGGAGGACCAACGTATATGAAAATTTGTGAAAAATTGCGGCTGACATGTCATCGCCGTCGATTATGGTGTAGTTTCCATGACTTGTGACACGTAGAACACAAACAAGAAAGCGAAAATGGTGATTTTTAAGTGAGCAAAGCAGACAGGAGGAATTCTGGGGGGATGACAATCACCGTCACATGTCGCGATGGTCATTGCTGCTCAGCGTCTCGGCTGCGTGTGATTTGGGACGACAGCACCTTGTCGGAATATAATATGTTTACGGTCCGCTACAGGTAAGAGTAAAGTCTGTATCCAATTTGACACAGTGAATCAGTACACTATTTTTCCATTGAAGGGTGGAAAGGTACCAAATATCCAGCTCTGTAGAAGCAGTTTGTCGTGTCACTCACCCACAGATGTCACATTTGTACTCTCTCATGCCGAGGTGTCTCTTCACGTGGTTCCTGGCGTCTCCCAGCTGAGCGGTTGCAAAGTTGCAGATCTTGCATATGAAGGGCTTCGATCCTGTAAAAACAAAAGCACGTAGAGTTGATAAGCAGCAATAATAGTATGTTTTAAAGTGTGAAGTGGCAATTTGAATAAAATATGACTGTAGAAAAGCTGCGATTTTACTGATCTTTTTTTCAATGCCAGGCTTGTCAGGCTTATTAGTTCTATGCTGGGACTTCAACCTACTTCAAAGCTACAAATGACTCCAGAATAATAAAAACAGATGCCCTTAGCCCAGTCCCCATAAAACCTACAGTCACACTCCGAGTGTCATGCATATCTTCTTTCACTCTCTATCTATCCTTGTCACTCTCCTTCGTCTCTAACCAACTCTTCCTTTGCCTGTGGACGCGTAAATTGGATTCCCAAAGGTCAGGGCGAATACATAAATCAATTTCGCGTGTGCTCACTACCTCCCATTCCATCATTAAGGCGCTAATCACTCTGCGGCCTTCACGGGGAGGTTTCTCCCTAATTATTGTCATTAATAAGTCCAGGGGGCGGGGCAGCGTTTGAGAGAGTGGCAAAGCTTCTGCCTGCCATCCGTCATGTAAGAGCGGCGCAGCCCGGGCGGCTGCCTGTGCTGTCCCTGTGATGCACAAACGTCTTATGACTCAAGATAAAATGGGGAGCTGGGTTCTTCAAAACAAATATAGTGGAAAAATGCAAAGTTAGAAAAATAGGATTTATACATATGATTGGCCAAAAAAACAACAACTCTAAATTCAGCCAAATAAAGTTTCTGAAATACAATGCTATGTCCTATATTCTCTTACAAATATCAAACAAAAGCATTTGGCAAAATAAAATGGAAATTATAATAAATTCCTTCTAAGCTATCCCTAGTTTTAGCAGCCAGAGCCATATGTAGGCCGGCATCGCACAGTGCGACACTCCAATCTAAGTGGCAGCCCAGTATGATATGATATCCACATACGCATCTCTGAGCAAACCCTCACCCCACCCCTCTCCCAGCAAATATCCCAAGATGTTCTACAATATTTATTCCAGGGGCAGCTGCTGATTTGATTAAGCACTTTGTGTAGATTACTAATTCGTTCATGCACGGTTCACTTGCTGTGAGCTGGAAGTACGACACATCGAATTTTAAGCCGGTAACGAAGATTGAAAGGCAAGTCTATGCTAACAAGGCCCATAAACACAGGGGTCGGGGTGGGGGTCCACACCATGCAACAGCAAAGCCGGGCCTCTGCACACACACACACACACACACACACACACACACACACACACACACACACACACACACACACACACACACACACACACACACACACACACACACACACACACACACACACACACACACACACACACACACACACACACACACACACACACACACCAGTAAACACAGTAACAAAGGCACGTACATAAGAGCAAAAAAAGGCAGCTAAACAAATAAAACCCCATACATAACTGCACATATCACACCTAAATATGCAGACACCTTCACACAACAAAATCATCGACACCCATTAAAAAACAAAAAAAGACAGATGTACACATTCACACTGCACCCACTGTCACACCTACACATACCTACATCTTGATTCAGAACACCCCCTCGCACCTATGTGTGTGCAGACAGACACACACATTACATTCACGAGACATAATCACAGCGTGGACAAAAACAGGAGAGACAATAATCCTCTCTCCTTCTCACACACACACACACACTGACACACACATCCTGAAGTTGAGGTGAGAGAGAGGCGTGTGGGAGGCTGATTTGTCCAGATGGCTGGCTGAGCATGAGACATGGCGGAGAGGAGAGAGATGTAACGTCCCTCAGTTCTCACATCTTATCACATTAATACTCCACCACTCCACTTAAACAGCCTCCGTGAAACTGAAATTGACCATCAATGCAGTGTCATGTTAAATTAATACTGCCATCCACATAGGGGGCGATGGCTCCCTCACATCCCAGATGAGACAGGGAATGACTAATTCATTTCCTGAGAGAAGAAGCTCATGCGATGTTTCACCACACACACACACACACACACACACACACACACACACACACACACACACACACACACACACACACACACACACACACACACACACACACACACACACACACACACACACACACACACACACACACACACACACACACACACACACACACACACACACACGCACACACACACAGATAGTTTAAGCCTTGTACATGCCACACACTCCTGTCACAGCCTTAGCTCACACCTTCAGCTTTGGAGGAAGATAATAACACATGATTATTTTATACAAATAAATGTCTACTTTGTTTTTCTTACTTCTACAATAGAACTTGAGAGCACCCCGATTTCCACAACGGGTTGACTGCAGCTCTACTGTGCAGGTTGCAAGGCGTCAAGCACTTTATAAGTAATGATAATCTGTCACAGTCAGGGCCACAAATCCCGTTTAAAGTATGTTTAACTGTCACATTGTTTTTTAGTTATTATATCCTACTACAAGATCCACTGTATATTACAATGAATGGATTCAAACAAGGTCAATCCAGTGACAGCAAGTAACAGAAATATTAAACTTGATTAATTTAGGGAAAATTCAACTGTGAAAAATACATTGTAGCTGCATGTTTGAGCAGGAAGGCAGATGAGAAAAGTGACTCTTCCTCAGTTACTAGCTAAACAGAGTTTGATGGCATCTATGTGAGAATATCATGAAAATTTAAAAAAAGATACTACTATAAAACTCGAGAATTCACAAAAGACACCATCAAAAAAAATTGAAGCAGCAGGGACTGAAAGATTGTGAGATTTAGTCAGTAATGTGATTCAATCTGCAAAAATATTTGAGCTTTCATTTCTCGTAATGCAACGTGATAGCATCATTCATTAACCCCCTGCCGTCCAAGTCAAGATAAACTGGAGGTTTATTTTTTTTCAAACTTTTCCTAAGTTTCCTCCACAGCTACAGAAAACAATATGCAACTGTTTTCAAGGGATGGACGGTGCTCATCATAGTGCATTAACACAACGTCATAAATAAAACTGGCAGAGAATTGCTTCAGATTCATACTGACACAAACCTGTTCATAAACCATCAGTTGAGAATCTACGTATGGAGGATGGGAGTCCTCACCACTGATGGCCCATTAGTACAACAACAGAATACTTTTTTTCTGCAGGAAGAAGAAAGAAGAGAAGTCTCTAGGTGTTGTAATGTTATGTCAAAGGCCAGGAAACAGAAGTATCTAAGTGGCTGAGCAACTCAAATCACACCACCTGGCCTAAGGTACAGACAAATAAATACTAATTCAATTTTTGTATTGGACCTATACAAAGAGGTTTAAAGAGTGGTGAGCACCACCAAAGGGATTTACTGTGCACCTACTGTACATTTGCCAGTTCTGGCCTCATTCAACTTGAGAATAACATACGGCCTTGTTCACTCATGTTCTTATTTGTGGAAAGCACGAAAGCTGCATCGAGGGTTAAGTGCCTTCACCACAGTGTTAAAAGCCGCCGTTCACAGTTCTGGCCTTCCTCGTTGTCCCTGCCGTTTGACCTCTCCGCCGTCCTCTGAGGAGTCTGGTGGAAACAATTGTCCTCGCAAAGTTAGGCCAGCCGCCTCCCTCGGCTCGCTAACAGCTCCCCTGAGAGACGGAGATGTGCTCCAGTCCTCCTCCTTGTGGTGCCAGCTGGTCCAAAGAGTTCTGAGGCCTGGGCACTTCCCTCCGCGCACACACTCCTCTACCAGTTCCTCCACTGCCTGCCTGCATGGGGACTACTGCAGCAGGAGGCGCTGGCACGGAAAAAACAGCGATTTTCAATCTAGGGCTGTGAATTCTTCAGCCTTTTACCAGTCTACTTTCTATTTTCGTCTCAAATTCATACTTTTCTCCATCTGATCCCTCTTCGTTTTTAAGTCTTCAAAATGCCTTCCAGACATGAGTTTGATGGAGAGTGATGGTGATGGTTTTGAACCTCGTGCAGATAAATTAACATCACATCCTTCGTCATTAAAGTTCCTTTTGGCGTTGTATTTACATTTTGAATCTCCGCCGTTTGGGGTCAGGATCCGTTTGCGGAAAGCGACTTGGGAACAGAATAAAAGAAATATATAATATGTAGATTACGACAGAAGGTTCTCCTTCATCGCGGTGTCTCTGAGGGGAGACAAAGCTTTCAGTGGAGAGTTTTATGGCCCATGATGCTTTAAATGTGCTTTTAAATGGTTCGGCGCTTGTTAAGAGATAAAATCTGGAGGGAAAACACTAAATAACTTCAATGATATAAGGACCTTAGAAATGCCATTATTAGGAGGCCATAGTGGTTTAACGGTGTTCATTTACATACATTATGTTCAAAGGTTATACATGTTGAATTTTTTTATTTTTTTTAAAGATCCAGACAAAACTGACAGGCGAGTGGAACACTTGCCATCTTACTGTTCAGTTATTTCCACAAACACATCGCACCCTGTGTGCGAATGTGCGTGCGTGGCATGTGTATCCATTACGTTGAGGCTCAGTCTGAGGTCAGACAGCTCACTCCAGTGAAAAAGTGACCAATTTACCTCAAAATGCAAATTCCAGCGGTACCCGCATTGGCAAAATGCAAGCATACGTGTTTCCTTTAAGGGACAAATTGACAAATCTGTGTGCAGCCTCCCACCACCGTCTCCTGATTTCACTGATTAATCAAGTGAATAAAAACTAGGTCTTAATTAAAAGGATCTGGACGTGCTCCCGGCCCGGAAAACTGGCAGACCCCCACCGTGCCACGCCACAGCCCCACAAACAAACTCCCAGAATGAACGACCACCACATAGAAGGTGAATAATTCACTGTAATGAGGGAACTTAGCAATAATAACAACTGGCACATGTTGTCAGAATGAAGAGAAATGGGTGCTTTTCCACAAATAAGAACAGCATAAAATGAAAGTGGAGGTGTAATCTTATAAACAAGAACATAACTCAATTGAATAAAAAAAGAAGCAAACGTTCTTAAAAAAAACCCTATTCATTCATTCGTTCATTTTAAACCCGAGAGCGCGCCCTTGACTTGAAGCCATCTGTTGGGACCTCGGTGTCACAGCTTTTCATTTTCTTAAGTAACACTAAGACAGTGACCTCAAAACTCAAGAATTATGACACGGGGTAAAATCATGAATACATGCAGACTTACCGCTAATAAGAGGAAAGTGGGGGCTCGACATTAATCATCTGGATTTTTACCTCCCGATTCTTACAGCTTTATGCAATCTGGTTTGAGCAGTAAGCTTTCTGACTTTGGCACACAAGGTGACTAGCATACACATCATAAAGAAAGGGGACACAAATGTTCAACTTTCTTTAAGTTAAATCAGTCGTCTGGCCGAACAAATACGCTGGTTAACTCCATAATCCTGCTGAAAGAAAAACGTTTAGCAGCAGCATTTTTCTAGCCGATTGCAGTTAAGGGCAAATATTGGAGAGGAATCATAGCATAGGTTTTCTGACAAGAGTTGAATGACAAACCTAGACATACCCGCACAAACCATCCGCTGTCACAAAAAGTGGAAACAATCCTATTTTATTTCTCATTCAGAAGACGCTTACACATACACCCATGTACACATGTGGTAAACCCAGAGCATAGAGTCCAATTAAAGTCCCATTAAAGTTTGGGCTGAAAGGGGGATGGACCACAGCAGGCAGAGGGGGGCATTTATTGATGGCGCCCTCACATCTTGTTCCTGCATTAAGTTGATTTTAAAAGCAATTAATACACATGGTCAGGGAGAAGTAATGGAGCGCCCTATGTTCTTAACCTGCCGGACGTTTCGCAGCCGAAGCCCCGGACAACGCAGCCCTGCTTTGCATTATAAATGACAAGATAAATTTTAATGGATTGAGGATATTCAGCTAGCCATGAAGGCTCACACACACACACACACACACACACACACACACACACACACACACACACACACACACACACACACACACACACACACACACACACACACACACACACACACACACACACACACACACACACACACACACACACACACACACACACACACACACACACACACACAACACACACAACACACACAACACACACAACACACACAACACACACAACACACACAGACGTACGTACAGACACAAGGGAAATTAAAGGCTTTGAATACGTCTGCATTGATTATTTTAAATTATTAGCCCACCTCTCTTTGGACCTCCAATGCTTTTAGCCTAAGCTTTAACACATTTACAGAGACTTATTGACTATAATTACAACTGAGTCCTGGTAATGGACACATCAATTATGAGTCGCGCATGCCTCTGACCAAGCGTTGCTCGGGGAATCCCAATCTGGGGTCCATTAGCGTCTCTCCTGCTGGTCTGAAGCTCAATCAGTCTTTACCTTCATCTCTACTGAAACAGCTATTACCTGGCTGCAGTAGATAGTGGCCTTAGCATTAGCCTGAGCTGCCAAAGTACAGGCTGTATCTCCCCACTCAATACTGCTGTAGCTCAATGCAGAGGCCGATGAGCTGAGCGGTTACACAAAGAGCTTATGATTTTCCCCTTTGAGGTTTTAGAAAGGTCCAACCGATTGGCCAATAATATCGGCCGATATGAGCCTTTCACAGACATACCGGAATGGAAGTTTATATTTGCCCGTATGAAAACTTTTATTTTACAGAATGAACAACACATAAAAGATTTGCATTCTGAAAAAGTTTAAATTTTCTTAATTCAAGTTCCATATATTAGTGTATTTGCGTTTTCTTTTTATTTATAGTAATTTATAATAAAACTGTGAAGGAATCATTGATAATTTGTATTTTACAAACTATCGGCCAATATAATAACAGCATCAGAATTTTTAAAACCCCCGACATCCATAGCGGTCAGGCCCTAGTTTTTAGTCAAACTGTATTTGTTGAAGTGCTCATAAGTCATCAAAATGCCTCATGAGAACCAGTATCAGTTAAAAGAGGCTTGAATAATTCATGCAGCATTTACAAAGTGGAAGAAATGGAATTCAAAGTAAATGTATTCTAATTCTCCTGTATTTCTAGTCCACATAGATTTACAAGTTACATCACAAAGCATCTAAAATGTGTGTTACTAAGTTACTAGTTGATATAATGTATTTGTATTAAGTATTATGAGCATCTTCCAAATACTACTATCAGTGTTTGTACCAAACTGGTAGTGGACACTCCAGTAATTCCTCTTCTTCATAAAATGAGTGTTAAAAGCTTTGACCAGCACTTGCATGGAGTTCATACAGCTTTGGCGTACATAAACAGTGTGTGTGTGGGTGTGTGAAGAGAAAGAGGTACTGTTAAAAGAAGCAGGATACATACCGGTGTGAGTACGAATGTGTGCCAGGAAGGCCATGGAGTTGCTGCTCTTGCACACCTTGCCACAGTATTTGCACACACTGCCCTGGTTCTCCTCGCGCTCTCGGTTGATCTGCTCCGTGTCCTCCAGCACGTACTTGTTGACCTCCCTGAGCAGCTCCTCGTGTTTCTCCTTAATGTGGACAAACAGATCTTGCTCCGACACGAAGCGCTCGGTGCATTTCGCGCACTTGAAGCTCTCCCCCCCTTCAGGCAGCTCCTCCACGCTGTTCTGCTCGTTGCGGAGGTGGGCAGCGCTGGTCAGGTGCTGGTGCAGGTTGCTCTCCGTGTAGAACGACTTGCCACACACCAAGCAGTGGAAATGCTTCTCCTTGGTCGGATGCTTCATTGAGATGTGGACGTTGAGGCCGCTCATGCCGTCGGCCATGAAGCCACAGTCCTCGCAGCGTATGCGAGAGCTGCTTCCTTTGACTTCCTGCCTTGCCTTCACTTCCTTGGGTTTGAGCTTCTTAGCGTATGTAGATGTGGGGGGGAGGCCCGTCAGACACATCACAGCGGCCTCACCTTCCAGGGCCAGACCTTCCTCCAGTGCCTGCTCCTGCTCAGTAAGGGCCTTCATGGATATAATGCAGGAATCAAAGGGAACGGCTTTGAACCTTTGTACATCTGAATTCGAGCTGCTGCTTTTTGCATCTACAATCGTCACATCAGCATTCAAATGTTCATTGTCTGATTCGTCACCCTCTTCCTCCTGGCCCTCTTGCCGTGCAGACTCGTTTGCTGAATCTGGCTGGGGCTCAGACGGTGCCGTGAGTGTGACAGTCTGGTTGGTTGGATCTAATTCCACGCCAGTGGAAGATGTAGCAATCACTGCTTGCTTCTCATCTGCACTGCCACCGACACCAACCCCAGCCTCGACAGGTCCTGCGGTGGGCGTGGCTGTATTCTGACTTTCTGTAGCTTGACTGTCATCGGAGCAAGGTTCAGACTCTTCAGTGGGGCAAGGAGTGTCACATCCAGGGTCAGAGTTTGCCCCGGAAAGCTCATTGGCCTCCTTCATCTCCATTGGGAGTGCCAACGCTCTTCGTCCCTCACCCCCGATTTGCTCCAGGTATCTTTGGCTTTTCTGTTTGTGCTTCTCGGTGTTCGCGTGGCGAGACATTTCCCTGCTTGTTACGGCATGGTAACTACAAGCTAGACAGACGTACTCAAAATCTTTGGTGTGCTTTCGCTTGGTGTGGAGATGGAGCGAAGGCACTGATTGAGCAACAAAATTGCAGTGGTTGCAAGCATTTACAGAGTCGTATTTACCTTTTTCCTGGCTTGTGTCTGACTGAGTTGGCTCTTCTCCGACGTCAGATTCTGGCTCTTTCTTAGTGGTGTGTGAGGCCGAGTTTGGTTCCTGTGCTTGTGTACTTATAGATTCTTGCGGTACCTCGCTCGTGTGATTGTTGACCGGATTCTTATTTGCGCATTCTTGTGCACGTTTAACATGCTTCTTCGTGATAAAGTGACGATCCATGTCTCCTTTGGTCACGCAGCTGTAGTTGCACAGAGTGCAGTTGTATCCGTAGTCCTTGCTGTGTTTACGGCGAACGTGAACACTGAGGTTGGTAGCGTTGGAGACTACCAGTCCACAGTAACCGCAAGTGGTCGAGGACCCTTGCTTTGGTCTTCCTCGTTTTTTTCTGGGGGGTTCGAGCTCTGAATCATCCACCTCCACCAACACAGCTTTAGCAGCCTCCACTGCCTCTTCAGTTTCCTGGTCTCCTTCTGTCAAAGTAGCTGCCCCTTCTCCACCATCTTGAGCCCCATCGTCTATACTTTCGCCATCTCCCACAGACTCTCCGCTTACACACTCAACGTAGACATCGAATGAGGAAGATTCTGCACTGGTCTTCACTGCGTGCTGCTGCATGTGACTATCTGAGGACAGGTGAATTTCCATCCACTCTGGTGTGGCCGAAAAAAAATTACACAACTTGCAGCGGTACCACTCCTGGTCCAGGTGTCGGACGCGAGCGTGGCTCTCAAGCAGCGCAAGGGTACTGACGCTAAAGTGACAGTGTGCACACTTGAGATGGAAGCTGCTGTGCGCCACTCGTGTCACAGTCGCCTTCTCGGGGCTGCCAGAATCCTCAGCTTCCTCTTCGTCATCCATCTTCTCATCGGCATCAACTAAAACACATTTCAGAGAAACACTGTTCGTCTTTTCAACCATCCAATTTAACAGTTCATGTAAAACAATAACATAACTTTGAACAAGAAGTCCAGAAAGAGCCGAAATAGGTCTTTTCTACCTTTATTGTACCAAGTGAAAAGTCAAGAAAAAACAACTTGCATCAATACTCACATGTGAATGGTGTGTCTTTGGCGTGGTATCTCTGGATATGAACATCTAGAGGAGGTTTGTCCCTAAATTCGTGCCCACAGTAGTTGCAAGAGTAGATCATCTTAGGTTTGGGGGTTCGCTTGCTTACTCTCCTTCCTCGGGTAGGGCTCAGCTCTTGATCTGCCTGCTGTTTATCTGATACACTTCTCTTTTTAGTTATACTCTTTGATTTCATGCCACTGTCGTTGGCCGCTGACTTCAGCTCCGAAGGGTCAGACTTCTGGTACTGATCAACCTCAGCACCACTTTCAGTCTCCATGCCTGCCTCCTGTTGGTTCTCAGCTGGACTGACATCACAGACATCTTCACTTTTCGCAGCTGGTTTGGCGGATTTGTCCCTGCTCTTGGACTTCTTGCCGTGCTTCCGTGCGTAGTGAATCTTCAGCGACCGTGGACATTTGGCCGAGAAGCCACAAACTGAGCAGAGGTTATCCTCGTCCTCAGATTCAGGAGAGTCTGGCTGTGACTTCGCCGCAAGTTCCTCATCTGCCTCATCGGGCTCAGCAGTCCTACTGGGTGAAGGGTGTCTTTTACTCTCCTCCATTTCCACATCATCTGGCTGCACTTTCCCACTGGTGTCACTTTCAGAGTCCTTTCCTGATGTCAATGTTTTAACCATATCTTTCCCTGCTATGATTTAATCTAACAGTAAAGATAATTGCTGTCATCAATGCCAGATTCCTGCAGAGAAAAACAAAACATTTATTTTTTTTTTGTCTGAAACACAATTCAGTGATTTAATAAAATTCAGCAAACAAGTGAAGGGCCTTAGCCACAAATAGTGCAGTTACAACCGCAAGCTACTGATGAGTGATCAATCCTCCAGCAACACTGTCTGACCGAACACGAGTAAATGTCGCCATCTAGTGCTTCCAGACACAATCTGTTGCCAGCGTAACAGAGCTGGAGGTTGCTGCTAGTTAAACGAACAAATCACATGTACATTTGAGTCACAGTCAATCCTGTCCATTATCTATACCGCTTTATCCTTTAAGGGTCGCGGTAATTCACAGTCACAGACCGGCCAACCTTGGGAAAATATTTTTAGCACCGCATTCACACGTTTAATTCACTGCCCCACTTAGTTCACTGTGTCGTCCACATTGTGGAGGGAGACTATGAGTCAGTTTAGAGACACACACATCAAAGACACACAGCCTCACCCTCAAAGGCTGCATTTCCAAGACACTACTCACAACATTCTATCTCTGTAAATGCATTCCTCAGTAAATTTGTAAATGCAAATGAAATTTATTTGACTGTTTCTACTTTTATTTCTTGTTTCTTTTCCTGTATGAGAGAGAATTTCATTGCACCCGAGTATACTGACAATAAAGATCATTCTGATTCTGATTTTATGCTGGATGGACGGACTTCTTTTCCTAGACTTTAGTACAGCACTTGCGCAATTGAACCAGAGATGTCATGATTAAAGTCACAGGCATCACCAGCTTTTTTTTGCGTAATTTAGAATGACAAATCGTACCGGCGTACTTTGAGGTCAAAACGTCGTAATTGGTACGAAAAATGCGCTCAGGTCTGCAGTTAATAAAATGGAAAACACTTATGTAATTGCTGGTTTTCGGATGTGTTTCTAAAAGCCCATAGACATGATTCAGTAGAGCAAAAGCCATTGCCAGAATTAGATCACACAGATCAAATACAGTTTAACATTTAAATACGAATAACCATAATTCGACTGCATTGCGAAGTTGAATAGTTTCACGCAAATTTGATTTGCCAAGAGAGTTCAATACAACTTCAGAAGTGTTTTTTTCTCTTTGCTCTCTGGTATTTTCTGTATTTCAAGTGCATGTTTGATACATATTGTAGTCAAAGTGATGAATGTATTCCTCAGTGTTTTTATTTAAGTTATCTGCAGGTCCCCCCCCCCCCCTAAATGTACTATATGTGGTGTCAACTAAGGAGGTTAAACTATTTATTTCATTTTATTGTGCTTTGTCAAATTGCTTCTCTTCAACTTCAACCACCATAAAAAAATGTGTTCGTGTAGAATGAATGAAAATAGATGAGGCATCAATAGAAATGATCTTGGAGGTTCAGACAGGTTCTGTTGAGGTCAACCGATTCACGCACGAGGCCGCTCTGCTCACTACCGCCACCTATTGAGTATTTTGGTAAAGCGCAGCTACAGGATTTCACAGAGGGACCAACGTAGCAAGTTGCAATTTTCCAATAACGTGCTACACCTATCGTGATCGCTTGTATTAAATCGAATGTGCCTCTGAAGGAGCGGTGATTCTAGATGGGTGGGTTCTATAACGGTTCCAGTGCGCGTTTCCGGGCTTCTTAATGAGCTGTGCAGAGAACGGCTTGTATCTGAACGGACGACAACACTGTCACGTTCACGTGTGGGCAAAGCAAACGTGTGCCTGCGTCCGGTAATAGCGTCACAACCGTTGAGCGGGATTTCAAGCTCAACTGATAAAGCTGTCCCAACTCTGTGTGGGTTCATTTCCAGCGCTGCAACAGGAACGACCGAGCGACAACTGCATCAAAGTACAGTGAAGTTAGCCGCACATGTTTTTAGATAGAAAACCCCCAGCGAGTATAGCAAACCAATTGTGTTGCGGTGTTGAAAACCGTGACAACTCCACTAATGCCACGCATCACACTTAACGTCGGGGCACATATTTATGTTAACCTGTGAGTGCTGTTGATGATGATGAATACCGCGGCTAACATGCTAACTAGCAACATGTTTGTAAATGCACGGCGCTGTGCAACGCCGCTCGTCCAATCGAATTGCAAGATGAGCTGTGCGGACCAATCAGCTCGGGGCAGAGGCGGGTCTGCGTCCGCTGCACGGCTTGGGAAAACGACGGCAGCACAGAGGCCCAAAAAGGAGGCTAACGTCGACCTCTAAAACAACCGTCTATAAGGCGGAAACAGTCGCCGAAAACCACCCGCGGGGTCTTCTGCCGCCTCGGAGGGAGCAAGTCGATCGACAGAGAGGTAATGTCGTCAAATGTTTCGTTAACTTACCGCTTGTTGTGCGACTATTTTCACTCTCCGCGCCTTTTCCTGCTAGACACAAATGGCGTACCGTAGCTCGAGCCATGCGTCACGCGAGAGGGTTGCGCTTCCTGTCCGCGGCTTTCTTCTTTTTCTATCAGCTGATTTGGTCAAATGCTGCGTTCGCGTGCCATGGGAAAAACGAAACATCCACACGTACAGCAACGAAACCACGTTGAAGTTTGTGACATTGAAAGGCTGCTTGAAACCCGATGTCAACATGTTTTAAGATTCCGTTGCTGCTGCTCAACATAATAACCCTTACAATGCATCTTATTAGGACACGATGCGTTTAATGTCGTAGTGTACACAGCAAACCACGCTACTAGAAAAGTACGTGACCACCCAGGTGAATGATAATAAATTGGGAGGAAGGCCGCTGACCAGTGGTGGAATTCAAAGGTGGTTCAGCTTGTGGCCTGTGCAGAGACGGTGTGTGTATTTTCTCTCTCTCACACACATGATCAGCTTGTGATGAATCACCACGTCCATTGGACGTCCAATGTTGGCTTTATGGGGAGACTGAAGATTGATTAATGCACGGGCATTAATTGATTAAGTAGTCTGACAGGTCAGGAGGTGATAAATGATACCTCCTGCAATGAATACACAGTTTACTTTTGCAATCATTTTCTTTAATTCATCACAGTCAAAATTATATGACATGGATGGTTGGAAACACAGACCCCCACCTCCCCCTCCAACCCATTTTTCATCAGGATTCATCATTCATTTTTCTCCATTAGTTGTCTATTAAGAGAGGGGTGGGGGGCTTTGGTGGACACTGCCTCATTCTCATCTATTTTTAGCTGTTGTGCATCTGTTGAAGTACTTACTATCCTTAAATCAAGGATTTTTTGTGTTATTATTCTTTTTATTATTTTGCCATCTAGAAAGTCCTCTTCGTATCCACAGTCATAACAGAACTGCTTCAATAGTTAATTTTTAACTTGAGATTTGAATTAATTTCAGTGTTTTGTCAAAAAGACAATGACAAACCAATATATACTTCCATACACAAATGTGCATGCATTTCTATATACATATACTTAGCCGTAAACGTAAACCCATACCTCCCTTCCTTGTTACTATTATACTACTAAAGGAAGGAGAAGAAACCCAAGGCAGCATCTTTAAATATTTGACATTAACTGTAATTAAAGGACCTGCACACTCATGGTCGACCCACAGAGGTGTTTGTTAGTCTGTTGCTTAATTGCCTTTTCTCTGGACGTTGAGTCCAGGCAGCCGCTTGTGATTGGCCTTTTGCACGTCAGACATTTTGACTTGTCACAGTGGGAAAATCTCAGATGTTCATACTAATGACATTAGCGATGGCTCTATTCAAGTGTTCCTGTAAGCCATGATGGCACGAGTGATTCAGCATGAGCCACACACGGACCCTGAAACTGAAGCTGCTAAAGGAATTGAGCCACCACGCAGTTTTATCATTTCCATTTGCGTTTTTATTAGTGTGACATGTCAAAGTTTCCTCCATGAAATAAGTCTATTGACATCTTCATGACTGTTCTGCACCCTTCAATGGGATGAAATTACATCTTAATGTTTTTTAATTATTCTTATTGGTTTTCTAACGTAACTTTACATCTAGTCAACCAGGATGACTGAAGACACCCGTGTGGGTCTGCAGGGCCTTTAAAAAGGACTGTTAGAAAAAATGTCCCGGAGTCGTCATCTTATTTTTTTCAGACTCGGACTTAGACTTTTAGTCTAGTCTAGTCTTTATATCAAAGACCCAGCATATGGTATTAATGGGAAATGGACCGTATTTATGTAGTGCTTTTATATCATCGACCACCCAGAGTTACATTTACCCATTCACACAGACGTTCACACAGTGCTTTTTCTGTCTCACATCATTTATAAACTACCGGCCCAGCCACAGGGACAATTTTAGGGTCATGTGTCTCGCCTATAGGGACACTTCGGCACCCGCATTGGAGGAGCCAGGGGTTGAACCATCGACCTCCTGGCTTCTTCCTGTGCCACAGCCGTTTTTCTGTTTGATTGATTGGGCCACTATCGTATCAGTGTGATCACGCTACCTGAGATTTCCTTTTGGAGATAGTTGATGAAAATATTGTCACGGCTGAGTTTCATTTGTTCATTTTCAATTCAGGAGAGACTGCATTTGCTCCACTAGAGGGAGCAATCTGATCATCTTTACCAAATAACCAATCGTCAGCCACAGCTGCACTAAGTGTGTGTGTGTGTGTGTGTGTGTGCATGTGTGTTTGTGGTGTCATGGCAACCACCCGAGACACATCACGCACAAAAAACACAGTCTGCTGAAAGACGGGGCTCTTTGCCAGAAACTAATAATGCTGTAATAGTGTTTCAGGGAATAGAAGTAAAGGAAGAAGGAGAAAACTCATGCAAACACAATTAGCTGATACCAAGTAAGGCTCTTTTATGTCTGGACCTACAGAGGCAGCCAAAGTCAGGCTTTAAATAGGCTTTTTACAGAAAGGTTTACAAAAATAGTGCTTTGTTGATTTATACCTTACAGTTTTCCATATCAGATAAATATCTCTGTCATGTAGAGCTGAGAATATTACATTCTTTTGTGAAGGCATTGTGTGGGGAAAATACTCAGAGTAAGCTGTACATGCATAGACATGTACCTTAGTCTCGCGCTAACCTTGGCGATCAATTAAGCATCCTATTCCCCCATTTACACCTGGCATTAAAATGAGTTTGGGGTGATCAGATCGCAGTCACAAAGGGCCTGACGACCTGAAAGTACAAGTGCAAATGCATCCAAGACACCGGAAAGTTTGTGATCTGATCGGCTGAACCACCCCTGGAGGAGGGTCAGTGTAAATGCAGTTACGTTGTCAATCCACGTAACTTTGTCTCACCAAACCCACTGTAATCATGTGCCAAGCTGTTTACATTCAGGCAAGTGCATCGTATTACTATCTATTGTCAGCCTATTTATCAGGTATTTGGCCAACGTATCTGTTCATGAGCATACCGTTATAAGTCCTGTGTTTGGCGTTATCAAGTATTCTTCTACCTCGGTTTTTTTTTTCCAATTTAGCTCATTTCCGCTGCGTAACACGGTTCCCTGTTGCTGCTGGGGTCGACCACTTGGCCAGATTCAGGTGTAGAATCCTACTTGTCTGTTCCAATAAAGCTGTCTGCTACTTTTGCGTCAAGGGGAAATAAACCAGGGTCTCTGCAGTGTCTGTTAGGTGTTATATTCAATGCCATTATAAATGGCGGTTGTGGGGTATAGGGCTTGGTGGCAGGGGAAATCTGACCACTACCTGCTCACTGCAGCTTGAAGCCATTGTATTTTATCATCTGTCAGTAGCAATTGATTTGCTAAGACGTGTGGTTTTTATGAAGGTTATGGGAAGTACACTTTACATTCAGGGGTAAGTATGAAAGGTACTTTACAAATAAAGTGGCAAAAGAACAACTCTGCACATGTAGTGTTTTGGCCGGCCTCCCATATATGCTGTAATACATTATGCGATATTTCTGTGTGCGTGCGCACACGTGTGAGCATTGTTCCTTCATTAATAGGCCAGCTGTCTGAGACCGTGAGGTCCCTAAGTACATCACGTCACTATGTAAACATATCGCCATGTTTAAAAGGTGAGTCTCAGAATGGGGTACAGTTATGTTTGGGTGAAGCATCGGGGTTTCAAGGACACACACACAGTGAAAAAAGTTGGCTTTATGATTTAGTCAGAAGGTGAATGTTTGAAAAATGTAGAGGATATCGGTGTCCCACAATAGGAATTTTATGAAAAGCTTGGGAAGAGCTTTTTTATATATACACAAATATACGTGGATTCAGTTCAATGCTGTGCCTTTATCCCATCTGTAGTAAATACAGTAGCAACCTGCATCAACAGATCCTTCAGACTAGCTTCACTAATGCGTGTCACTCAGAAGTTTTGACATTTCCCTCTACAGATCTGAGCCTTTTCAGATCGTAAAGAATGAATCGTAAAAAAAAAAAATGGAAGAAATGAAGACATTAGTTGGGTGACCAAAATGTCCAGGTCGCGCTTTGTGTTCTCTCTTTGAATGGGAGTGTCTGCGACAGTCCGGTGATGAATTCATTGAGGGACTTCTTGGGTTGTCTCGCACCGAACACAACAACACATCCAGGCCACACAGCTGCGGGACACACTGTCTCAGCCCCCAGACCACCCCATCCCTCCCTCTCCAACCGCTCCGTCCTTTCCTAGAAGCATTACCTCACACTGCATTAGGCAGAGCCGGAGGTATCACCTGGGGACCGCATTTCTGTGTATGTTTAAGCCCTGTATCTATGTGTCGCTCTGTATGCACGTGTGTGTGTGTGTGTGTGTGTGTGTGAGGGAAAGTAAGTGGAAAAAACAGTTTCTGAGACAGTTCTGTAAAAACGTGCCTTGGGTGGAGCACAGGAGGCTTAATCCTTGTTTTCTCTCTTTCTCTGATTTCAGCTCACTTCACCAGCTACTTAAACAAAAAGGCACACAAATGTGAAATCTGGGACGAAACACTTATAGGATGAGATCAGTCATGACCTGTTTTATTTCAAATAGTCCATGGGTGTATGTATCTTTTACAGATTTCTCCCCTTTTCTGATTTTGAACATTCATGGTTTTGGATGTTTGTATCAGAAAGCTTTACAACAAGATTGAGGCTCACTGACTCAGGACAGAAATGTAAGAAATAATGATATAACGCAGACTTTTATCATCACAATTGTATGTTCAGCGGGTCATCGGAGCTCCGGGACACTGTAACAAAAAACAAACAAACAGGAAATTCGTTCTGAAGTGTGTGAACATAATTATGGGGTGACGTTGCTGTCATTTTGCTGATAGTAGCCCAAAGTGTGGAGTGTGAGAAAAGAGCAGTTAATAGTTCATACACGAGAGGCTGCTGTCAACCAAACCATAAAACACAAAGAGCATAGCTCAGCATGTTATGACGGCTGCTGGCCATCTAAACATCCTCCAGGCCGAAGCGTATGAAAGTGTCTCTGTATAACACCAGTCAAACAGGCGTGATTTAAATCAAAGTGCCTCCCCAGGCCCACCCAAAGAGACCGGAGGAATCAGACTAGAGAGAGGTTTCTCCTAACATCTCTCACTATGTGTTCATTATGTTCTTCCCTTTCTCTGTCTTACCTGGACCACATTCTCTGTCTTCTCCTCGCTTTTTGCTTTGTTATCCAACTAATCGCCTCCAATACCTCTTCACTTTGAATCGAGAAATAGGGGTATGATTCAAAAATACGGTATACAATTACTTAGAATATCCATTCAATACATCCTTGTTACCACTGTCCCACCATAGCAAGAATGTCCTGGGTTGGAGTCGTCGGAATGGGGCCTTTGTGGTTAATTGGAGACACTTAATTGCCCGTTGGTGTCAGTATATGAGTGTGAATGGTTAACTGTCATGTCCATGTGTCAGACTGGTGACCTGTCTACTAGCTGTTTTCATCCAATGTATGCATGGAAAAACAATCCTACAAAGGAAGAAATTGGTAATCAGTGGATTTAATATCTACCTTGAGACGTTCCTGGACACATTTATTTGGAAACCTTTTGGACGCCCGTGCTGCTTGTCCCAATATAGACTGTCCTTCTTTCTACGAATGTCAACAATGGAGGTTGTGCGTGCAACGCTAGCGTGACACATAGAGCCACGATAGCCGCATTCGTGAGGATTACACAAATTTGAAATAAAGCTAAATTATTACAGAGTTGACGAGAGATGACAGGGGAAAAAAGAACATGCAACAAAGATCGTTGGCCATAGCTGAACTGGAGACTTTGTGGTTCGCGATTGGCGCCTTAAACCCCCCCTACGCTGCCAAGACCCTCAGAAAACACTGTCTTCAAAGAAAGCGTATCGACATGTATTCTTGATTTACATCGCAGATATAGTCATGTCTGGAAAGTGTACAACTATTATATGCCATGTGTTTGATAACCAATGAATATCAGTTGTTGATCCAACCACGTCCTGCCATGACGACTGTTTTTCTGGGTTAAATACTTCAGCTTGAAATGCGATTGTTGTACCGAGTCCCCGTTCAAGATGTGAGTGTTTTCATTTCATTCCGCAGGTTCATGTCATTGCATTGAGGGGGGTGTGTGTGTGTGTGTGTGTGCATGTGTGAGCGGGCGATTACAGTGTCATGACGTCTGCATGGTGTTAGGGCTGAACCCGAGAAACCATTTAGACACAGCAACCCCCACAAAAGTCCTTCCCAAACACACACACACACACACACACACACACACACACACACACACACACACACACACACACACACACACACACACACACACACACACACACACACACACACACACACACTTGCTTCCTTCCCTTACTTAAAAACACATAAAAGGAGAGTCACACTTCACATGCCGGTCCTTGCACACCCACACACACCCACACACACACACACACAAACACACACGTGATTACCAGTAAACGGGTCTTCAGAGGGGTCGAGCGTGTTCAGGGGGAGAGTTGACCCTCAACAGCTGATGTTTGTTTCTGTCAGCAACAGCCACATCAAACTGAAAGTCAACTGTGACCAAAATATGTGCGTTTGAAGCAACGGCACTTGAATTGGGGTTTCCTACAAAAGCATATTCCATACCAATAGCTCTGGTGTCTCTATAGATCGGTGGATAGATGCTGCATATCTCGGTATCCCAAAGGAACAGGTTGAATTACAGCGTTAAAGCAATGCTGCTTTGTGGTTACAGTAGGTTATAGTACTTGTGGTCGAGATATCAAATCAAAATGAATGTTAAAATCACACATTCAGTTTCAATTCCGTCTCTCTGAATTTACTGTGATGTTAGTCATCTGAGCTTGATCAACTTCCAGTAGAACTGGGCAGTGGTGCTGTGCAGTGTCGTCTCCAGTGTGTCAGTATTTGTAATGTGTGTCTTATAAACCTGGTATCCTTACAAGAGAGATAAAGCATGGATATTTTAAGGCTAAATAAGTTAACGTCTTGGTTTAGCCACGCAACGACATTATCCTCATTTTTAAACAAAAAAATGAACTAATCAAAATTAGGAAAATGTACTAATTGAAAATATGTTGACATCAGCCTTTACTCATATTCAGACAATGTAAAATAAACGAAATAAATTCAGTTGTCACAGAAGTAACGTCGTTAGAGGACATAGCACACAAATCGCCTTCTCCATTCCTCTTCTTCCTGTCTTTTCACACACACACACACACACACACACACACACACACACACACACACACACACACACACACACACACACACACACACACACACTACATTGTTGTGCCGGCTGTGGAAATGTGTGTTTCTGCTGTGGTCTACTGTGTTTAGTCTGCAAGTCATGCAAGTACTTCCAAAGACTGTTACAGGTCATGGATGCAGTTTCTGAGAAAGAAAATAGTTTCACAGGAAAACAATGATCATTATAATGATTATTGACAAGAGGCGTCTGTTGGTAATTTATCATAATCACAATTTAAGTGTCACAGGCTTTTTCATTTCACACAGGGAATGTAATGATAAACAAAGAACATGCACTGCTGTTTAAAAAAGCAGGTAAGACTCGGTGAGGAAAGGATGAGAGAGTGCAGGGGTGAATAAAGAGAACTTATCTTCACTATATTTAAACAAGAATAGAAATTGTTGCTTTTTGCACTTATTGCACTCAGTATTCAAAGTATTGTCCATGGTGTGAATTGAGAGACAAAATGAGATATTATTCTAACAGAGTAATACGACAGAATTATGAGTTCGGGCGGATGAAGGTTTTTCCAAGACATGACATTCAGTTTTGTAGCCATACCTCATGTCTGTGCACTAAATCTGAGCTGACTGTGGATGACGTACTGCCCAGAGATTTAGATCGGTGTTACATTAGAAGATTTTGTTTTTGACAAAAGGGAACTCTTAAAAGTGCAATTCTAGCCCATCTTATTCTGAGTATATCATTTTGCCTCATATGAGGTGTGTTACTTTTTGTCTCATGTTTAGATCCCTGTTCCTTCTCTCTGGGCTTCTCTTTCCTGCAGCTGTATCCGAGCATGTCTTTGTTCTCAGTCTGAAGTTCATTATAGATGTTGGCTTTCGATCATTGTGAAAATGGTAATCATTAAAAAAAAAGGATATCTCTACTTATTAAATGTGTCTGTTATTCATAGGGGAATTAAGAGCTCACATAGGAGCTTGGATGTAATGATTCAAAATGATAATGGGAAGTTGGATTTGTAGTGAACAGTCTGATTTCCCAGCAGTGTGTTGCTCTGATCTCAGATATTAGAGTCTGTCTTCCTCAGATGTTCTCCAGTCCTTTGAGGGAATGGGTCGATTGGTTCTCGAGTTTCCTTTTGTGTTTCTTTACAAAACCATAAACGTAAGCTTTTCAACAACTGGGATGGAACATTTTCACATGTCTGCAGTCAATTTAAGTAGAATAAAGCTATTAGAGGTCAATTATTCTTCCTGGATAATGATGACGAAATCTGTTTCTGCCCTTGTGTTTTTTATGGAGAACACATTGTCCCCCGAGCAGAACTCCATCCTTGCATCCAAGACGCTAAGGTCTCATTCATTCGGATCCACAGAACTCTCGTGCCGTGGCGCAGATCTGAGCACTGTATTGAAATCATAACATGTTGTTGTGTTAAAGAAAAAAATGGTTTTGACAGTGAAGGAAGACAGAAACATTGGATTCGATAAGAGATGGCAAGTGATGACTTACTTGAGCTGGACTCGGACAACAATACAACCACTAACAAACTTAATAAGCCTTTAATTTTTAAGCATTTGAACGGCCAGTTAACCAGGCCTAATTTTAAATACAGAGTAAGTCATCGATCAAACCGTTATCCCTGTGAGCATGGTTTGTTTGGGCTGTGTATTCACATCACGCTGATTGCACTGTGCGCTCAGTGTGAGTCCGAATCAGGTCATAGAAAGAAGGATAGTTTTTCATTAAAACATTTTGCCAAGCACTGTTGCAAACTGGCCAATAATCACATTAAATGCACCAAGATTTTCAAACAGAGTAAATGGCAGGAGCTGCCATAAAGTAAAGAGAAGCAATGAATTTACACAGTTTAAAACCATCAACAGTAAGTGACCAGTTGAATTGTTTTAATGCACTATTTGTCCCTGTGGTTTGTTTTTTTCTGACTTCCTTTTTCTTGCATTTATGCACTCAGCTGGACAAAAAAAAGTTCCATTCAGACTTTCCAGGGCAGTAGGCTTCGAACAAGCTGGTCCTCTGTGGAGCCATCACTGGAGCAGACAAACAGATCTTCTCTGACAGTCTCTGTCCCGGTGGTTTCAATGCAGCAGGATCACCTTTCAATCCCTCCTGAAGTCCTCTGAAGTGATCATTCTTCTTTACTCGCCCCATTTGTTAGATATCTGGGTGGCCGCTTCTGGTGGGCCTGGGAAACGAAGAAAGCTTTAAGTGACAAATCAAGGAATTTTTTTTAAATTACATTCATAGGTCTGATTTGTGCAGTAATGACAGTACTTTAAAAGTATTTAGAGACAGTGACCAGCACTGGATACTTCTCTGTTCTTATCCACCCAGTACCACCAAGTTTGGTGGAAAGCAATCCATACATTGTTGAGTTATTTTGTACACACACACAAACACACACACACACGCACACACACATTTGAGACTGTATATATTGATACATAGTCCACTTGGGGGGCAGCACAACAAAAATCTGTGTCCACTTCACCCTAAATTTCCTCTTTGAATGAAAATGACAGTAAATCGCAGTGCTGTATGAATGTGACTGTGAATGGGTGAATGTGACTTGCGCTGTAAAACCGCATTGAGTGATCGATAAGACTAGAAAAGTGCTATTCGAATAAGATTTACCATTTAGCGACCATTTATCTGGAGACCTTAGGATACTACTATTGGTCATATAAGAAGGTAGCAACCCTACATGGTCCTTCAGGTTGGAGGACTTGTGAAAAGGGTGAAACGGATGGCAATTGTTGCATATCAACAGATTCAGACACAGGCACATTAGCATGTATTTGGAGTTGTGTTAATGACCATTTGGTGAATGAAAGTCAAATATTCACTCTATTAAATATACTATAAAATATATAATACTATTAAATTTCTCATTCTGCCGCTTGGTGCGTATCATGAACCATTTGGCTTATTAGAAGCTTTTTCTGCATATGAACAACATAGATTTCAATCCAGCTCACTGTTGTGATGGACATCATGTTTGCTTTACCTCATTTTCATTTCATTGTCATCTGATGAAAGAGAATAAAAATAAAGCCACAAGCGTGGTTTCAATCCTCTGACTTGAGAGAGCGTGCCATTTTTTGTATGATAGATTTAAAAAATGCTCTGCGGGAACTTGTACTATGTGTGCGTGTGCGTATGATAAGATCAGTTCAGTAGCCCTGCGGAGAGAGCAGGCCAATGCTGACTGTGACACACACTGCTGCCTCTCTTTCGGCCTCTGAAAATCTGATTATTTCATTTTAAGTTTTTCGATTTTTCACACAAGGGGGGGGGGAGCTTTATACAGTTTATACTCTCCTGCGTGTGTGTCGTGAGAAGAAAACTACTACTGGAGGGGATGGAGATGTATTATGATGTCACACACTTCGTTTGCGGAGTTCCAGCTGACGAGCATTTGAAGATTAAGAAACACAGGGAAGCATGTATGCTAACACTCACACACAAGGTTGACGTGTCTTAGTCCTTCAGGAGTCAGGAAGTCCCCTTGTTGTTTATGAAACATCTGGAGCGCAGAATCCCCGAATCCCGCCTTCCCCTGGCAGCACTAAATCAACAGCCGGCCCACTGACTGCCTTACGTGTGTGTGTGTGTGTGTGTGTGTGTGTGTGTGTGTGTGTGTGTGTGTGTGTGTGTGTGTGTGTGTGTGTGTGTGTGTGTGTGTGTGTGTGTGTGTGTGTGTGTGTGTGTGTGTGTGTGTGTGTGTGTGTGTGTGTGTGTGTGTGTGTGTGTGTCTGTGTGTCTGTGTGTGTGTGTACAGAGACATTGCATCCTTATGCGCAGTTTGGTCGATGGTAATTGTGTTGCTTCTCCAAACTGTTATTAGCCTATTTGCCATCATCCTGGTCGGTTCTGGTACAGTCTTCCCAACGCAGCGACGCACAATCAAAACATTTTAGTAATAATTTCAACTGGTGTTTCAACTCCTGTGTGAACCGGCAGGCCAAATGCTGCAGGTCTGACCTTGGGAACATGGAAGCCCAGAGTCTGAGGTCATGTCCCCATAGTCCGACCTCAGCGTCCCCCTCTTAACCTCCTTGCCAGGGAACTGCCAGACAGTTATATCTCAGAGCTCCCCTGAGAGTAAAAGATAAATAGTTGCTTTTCTCCATTGCATATTTTTCCCTTTATGACAATTTCAATAGTTCATAAGCTTATCTCCAATCCAGATTGTTGTGTGGAAAAAGGATTTTAATTCTCACCATTACTGTGGTGTCATTGACCTGTCGTCCTTCATCCACTCCGGTCTTGTGTTCCTGACTCATTTCCTTCCATCCTCTCCAGAAGGGAGTCAAAATGACACGAACCACACCAGCGAGCCTTCCGAGACGCGCAATCGCCGTGACGCATTGTTGGAAATCAGACTGGCAGCCACAAATGAAACTGCTCTACAATCTCATCCATATAATCTCTCTGTTGGAGTCATTGTTTCATCTGACCTCATCCAAAGGCTCTTAATTTCTGCACCGGGAACAAAGAGAGGGTGTATTATGTGAGCGTTTGCATGTGTTTGTTGTAATGTACTGTCTGTATTGGCTTTTAACTACCTGGAGATACAAGACCTTGTTTTATACTAAAGAAAGAACTGTTATTTTCAATTTAGACAGCTGGTTTCACCCATTGGCTTCTCCTGATCAATGTGATGATTAATTATTAAATACATTTAAAATAAATTTGAGCGACATTAAAATAACACTGTAACCTAATCTTTGACTTATTCCCGAGGGGTATCAGCTACATAGTGTGTGTGTGTGTGTGTGTGTGTGTGTGTGTGTGTGTGTGTGTGTGTGTGTGTGTGTGTGTGTGTGTGTGTGTGTGTGTGTGTGTGTGTGTGTGTGTGTGTGTGTGTGTGTGTGTGTGTGTGTGTGTGTGTGTGTGTGTGTGTGTGTGTGTGTGTGTGTGTGTGTGTGTGTGTGTGTGACAGAGATAAATTATGAGAGAACGTTGATGGAGTTAGCTGCTGGTTACAGCAGTGATGGAGCATGTCTTCGTCTCTAAAACCAGGGGCCAGTTTCCCACAAAGCTTTTCTTGGCAGACGCATGCAACTTAGCAGCCACTCATCATCGTGAGCCAAACTTTAAGGGAAGGACAGTGGACTAAGTTAAATCACACACACACGCACACAAATATATTGCAATCATCTAAAAATATTACCTTGTAACCCATGTGAGAAAACATCCCAAGCAAAGAAGCCAACACAAGAGAACTTTGCCCAAATACAGAACATTAAACTACAACACGACCGTGAATCAGCCGCTTGGGTCAGTCTGGGCCCATGCGGGTGAAGTTATTTAACACAGCTCTTGGCCTCCTCAGTCTGTTCTTTTACTCTGATGAGCATCCCCTGAACCAGTAGCATTATATGAAATTCAGGAAAAAATTTTATCGTATAATTACAACTCAAAGATAACAGACCTTGAATTCTGACAATGCAGAATTAAACTAAATGTGCTATTAACTATTTCTTGGCTTAGACCTGTAACTTTCTGGAATTAAAAGCTAAGAAATAACCAAGAACCCTCCCAACCAGAATATTGCAGTTTGGCCTCTGTGGTTTTCATTTTGCTCAAACAATTAGTTTTAAAGGTGCTGATGGGTGGACTTGGAGCCAGGCTCGCTGTTTCCCTGTGTCCTGTCTTTGTGCTACGCTAAGTTAGCCAGCTGCTGGTTGTAGCTTCATATTTAGCATACAGACGCGAGAGTGGAATCAGTTTTCTCAAGTAACGCTCATATTGAAGATGAATGAGCTTATTTCATTCAAATGTGGTCATGACAGTTTAATGAATAAGGCCCTGCTGTCGTATGGGGAGTAAATTGAGCGAATTCTGAGGAAATCTGAGGAAGTTAGAAGGATGATAACCTTGAGAAATTACTGTTAAAGTGCTACTTGCTGTTTCGATGCAGCCCTGGTGATAAGAGGCTTACAGTGAGTCATATTCAATATTTCAGTGCCGAAATACAATCAAAATTACTGCACGTGGAGAAAAAACATGTGTAGCTCTGAGATTCTGCAACACACGTTGCGTCATCTGCACATATACCATGATCCAGAAACATCGTTTTGGCCTTAAACTTTCGGTGGGTACGTATTGTGAGCCCAAAGCTCATGCTCATGTGACTACCAGGTCAAGTCACGTCCTCAGATTGCCCCCGCTTTGAAGTCCACAGGCACATCTGCATGTGGCGAATGACCACACTCACGGCTCTCTTAGATGATCCTTGTGACTTCTATTTGACTGACGATTAAAAGGGACTGTCAGCTCTAATAGAAAAACGACAGAATTCGATTTGTGAGATGAAAAGGCATCTGATCCCGAGAAAAAGGGCTGGAAACGGGGCAGAGGCCTCAGAAAGTGAGTGGTACGTAGCGTGTTCACACAAGAGAACCAATCAGTCTCAATGTAATGGGTTTGTGACCTTAAATGTCTTGCTAAGAGGTTAATTTGTGAATCTAACGTCCCTGTATTCAAGCTGTATGTATTTGTGCACTGAAGCACATAAAACATTGGCAAGCCTTTCCCTCAAAGTTCCCCAAAGACAGAGTCCATTCTCAGTGTCTGGTTCAGATGGCCTTCTGATGCATCCAATAATTCTTCTTCCACATACCATAAGATTTAGTAGAACTGCCTCCGACATTCTTCATCAAGCTCTGGGTTGCAGCTCATTGTGAAGGGACTGATGTTTCGACAGTATATTTTATGGCATGAGCAGGATTTGTGTCTTCAATGCATCTCTGACCTCCTGACTCCATACGTGCCGGCACAAAGATCCTCAGCAGCTGGTTAGAAACCTTTCACTTTTGTCTGTCTTTGATTTTGAAAAAAACAATCACAGATATCAACTGTTACATGTCACCACCAACTAATCAGTTCCCATATGGAGTTTTCTTTGATGTGATTAAAACAGAAAAGGGACAGAACAACGGGGAACAGAGAGAATGATTTATTAATTTGAACAATTGAACGACATAGTGTAGAGCACTTTTTTACACTGCTGGGCTGTAATAATTTCATTGTGTCATCACGTGGTCACATGACAACAAGACGTCTCCATGACAACTGAGCAGACTTTTTTGGGGGTAGATTGTGATACACCATTTTTGCTAGTGAGCGTTTTTTTTATTTTTATTTCTTGGTCTGCTTACTGTTATCAAGAATTAACTTTTATGATCGAGTAAGAAAGAAAAACTCAAGTGAATCATTACCATTGCGTCTTATGTTCCTTGTGTTCTTTCTGTTGTCCCGGCTCCGTTTTTTATTTCAGTCCTCTGAGACCTGATGGGCCTTTTGCAAACCACAGAAGTGAAAGTTGCGGTTTTGCTCCCTGACTTGCATAAAACAAAGCAGAATCAGTACCTCTGTTGTTGCTGTTAAGACAGTCTGTTGTCAAGATGTGCGTGCCCCGTGCTCCCTTCATCTCAAGGCTTTCCCACCACTCCGCATTGTTTTTCTCTCCTATAATAATGGTTTCACTGTTTATCCCGATGGGGATTTTGCTGTTAAAACATATAAAGTCGCCCCACCCTCATTACTCATTATTATCATTGACAGCATTAGAGCAATGCTGCACTAGTTAACGGTTTTATTGTGGATGTTAGGTCAATCCTGAACCCTGCGTGCCTTTTGTCGAGGGGAAAAAATGATCCAAATACCCCCCAGTAAAGCCCTATAATAAATAAATGCATTTTTTTCTGCTTGTAGTTAAAGATTTGCGTATTTGTACAAAGAATCATTTCAGTAATCTGCTCTACCAGCCTTTGTTCAACAATATAATTTGCATTGGTTGTGATTTAACTGTCCTATTTTTTTTACAACCATGTCCACAACCTGAAGTTGTCATCAGGCACTCACGAGGAGACCCTCCCTATAAAGAGTCTGTGGTCCTTTTAATCAGCTTCCACTGGGAGAGGTCAAATTCATCTGACTTTATTAAATTAGAGCGTGTGCAATGTGCTCCGTGGGACTGCGGTGGTATGTGTGAGGCATAAGGCGAATGAGAGACATGAATTGAGATATAACACATAGAAAAGGAAAGAAGACACATCAAGACATGGAAGAGTGGATATCTTCAATACATTTTTTGTTTGAATCACATACACATGCCCAGGCAACAACTTATGTTCAATATGATTACCTCTCTTGGTCTGTACTCACTCTGGGCGCAGGTCTGTGTTGGTTTGACAATCTCCCAATTCAACTGTGGAGTCACAGTCCAGGCAGGGATATGTGACCTGTTGTAAGGATGGACTGTTATAACAGGGTTTTGTTTTTTTCATTTTTCCAAAGATTTTTAGTAGTTTTTTTGTGTTGGTTTCCTTGTACAGTTAAAACCAAATACTATCTTTTCTTTGTATCATTCGTTGGTATTCTGCATGCAGAGAAATGTCATTGAATATCTGTATGTAAGCATAATTGGTGCCAGGTTACACAGAGCCTTCAAGAACATGGTTCAATGTCATAGGAATACAAAACTGATACAAGATGATTATGTGGTCGATGCAATCAGCCACATGAAAATAAAGTATAACAATTGTAAAATTGAATCTGCATATGAACATTTAACTGAGTTCTCAAATAGAGAAATCAGATTTTGCGCATTGCATCTCACTAATTAGTGCTAATAATGCTAATTTAATTTTTCATGACACAAAGAAAATACTGATACACAGCAGAAGACAATGAAAGAAATAGAGTTTGAGTGTGTTTTTGTCAATAGTCTGCACAAACTATGCTCTCACAAAAAATGGGCACTCCCATACAGTTACTCACAATTAACCATTCTTATTCTTAATAACTACCACACACACACTTTAATTGCATACATACACATACAGTTCACAAACAGAGTTATAACACATAAGCATACCCCAGTGACTCTTACTCATTTTAGGATGATCTTTGCTGCACGCTTTTGGAAACACGTCGGGTTGGTTGGAACTAGTTGCACCTGCTTTTTGCATATTCACTCCAAATATGAGAGTTTAGTACTGTAAGTTGGGTTAGATTTTTCCTCAAACAACCCTCCTGACATTTTACTCCACATGTGTATAGATGAATCAGTAAAAAAGCAACTATGAATTAAATAAGCAAAATTGATCGATCCCCAAAAAAAGAGTGAAGTAAGACCTCCAGCCATCCGTAGCACACTTTAGATCAGATGATGTGTGCAGAATCAGGATTTTGCCAAACTCTGGGTGGTCAGTCATTTGGCCGTGGGCCAACAGACGTCTGGACTCTACCAACTTGAACCATTAAAGCTTCACTCAGCAATTCCACTTTACCAAAGACAGATCGAACAAAATTCAATGCTGTATGCAGAATCTTCTTTTCTTCTTCTTGGGAACATTCGTTTCTAAGACACGTGGTAGCTAAACATACAATATTTGGTGCAAGACACGCACAAAGAAAAAGGTTTTACTGCCATCAATGGCTGCTTTAATTCTCTCTGTAGCACAAGAACACATGGGAGTTTTTAAAAACAATTAGCGCGACTGAATGAGGCTCATTATGTGGTTAGAGGCTTCAGAGGAGGAGGGAAAAGGAAGAGAAAGGTAAGATGGAGCAGTGTGGAGAGACTGGGAGGAGGGAAAGGAAGACGATGTGGGAATATGAAGGGAAAGATGAGGTCGAGGAGCAGAACATGGGCAGAAAAGAAAGAATTCAATGAGGTGGAAGATCGGGTTCTGTATCATCATGGCAGAGGAGGCAGGAGTGGTTGAGACTGGATGAGATGGAGGATGAATCTCCACTCAAACTATGTCAATTGAAGATGCTTTAACCGTCCAAGAAACTCCACAGAGCAAGAGTGTATGGGATGGATCAAAGTGTGAAAGATTCCCCATCCCAGACGGGTCAGTATGCCAAGACCCTAAGACCCCGGGGCGTGTTACAATTATACGCTGAGCTCAAACCCACTGAGAAAAATCTTGTTTATAAAGAAGCCAAACAGCTGCGACCTGGGAAAACTGAGCTGCATGAACAAATGTTTATCAGTAAATAAAGCAAGAGACCAGGGCGAAGGTCCCATCATTCCCCTTGGGAAACTGATGAGGAAACTCATCTTGATCTTGAGTTGTTCCGATTCAAGACATCCAATCCACCCGTGAAAGAGACAACAGATTCCACACCAGCAAATAGTTTTCAAGCGTCTTTCAATGAGGCTGTCAAATTGAAGGGTATTGGATTTTCTATCAGCAGTACTCATAAATGTTGCCTTCCTTTCCGTCTTCATGTCACACTCCCTTTCTGAAGTGGCTGCAGCCTAGTTTCTGTTTTCATTATAAATAATTCAAATTCAAATTATGTGTAATTAAAATTCCAAGCTCTCTTGTAAAGAATTAACTAACCAGACCCAATCAGAAAGTAACCTAATCGGTGAGTAAACTTTGACATTTGTAATGTCTGTCGACAACTTTGTGGCCAGTTACCTTCCAATTTCATAGTCTTCTGTTTTACTAAACCACCAGTGCAAAACACAGAGGACCGTTTGAGCTTTTTCTTCCCCATGCATCACCTGTAATCTAACTTGAGTGAGAGGTCTTTCTTGTGCATCTGGCCTCAAATTATCCATCCCATAATAACTCTGTAATTTACAGCTATTCTTTGAAACGTGCTGCCTACTGTTTGGATTGTGTGTTCTGAATTTAATGCAGAAATACAATGGGAACGTATTTCAGATTTCTAAATTCACTTACTTATACTTATATCAAGAAACATCCCTTCCTGAAATCCATGCTTTACAAAACCGTTATTACTGTCAATCTGTGAGTAAATGTGGCGCTATTGTTAAGACAAAGAGCCAAAGCTGAAACAAAGAGAGTCATATATGTTTAGAGTTAAGTCAACAGCATCTCTTCTGACTGGTATGACTGATAAAAGTTGGGAGGTCAATGCAAAGCAGCTTCACAAAGTACAATATAATCTTCATGAAGGGAGGGTGCATTGTTGTGTTATACTGCATCAGTTGTATCTAGGTGTACCTGAAAGATTGGCAAGTGCATGCAGATTCATTTAATCACTGTCATCTTTTTCCATGATGAGTGTTCTAGAAGAACATACCTCAGAAACACGAGACCAGTCAAACGGTAGTGCTTGTAAACACTGATAAAGAAACAAATTTGCATATACATCACTCATATCAGTGACATCATGTCAATCAAATCGATTTGAGTACCCAACACGTCTGTGCTCTCAGATGCAGAACTACAATCGGACAGAGCTCGTGTTCTGACTCGTACACAGCTCACTGGACCAAGTAGAACCTCCGGGGAGCAACAAAGCAAACAGAACTTTGTGTCAGCCAAGTTGTGCAAAGTTTACGTCTCTGTGATGAAATATTTTTTTTTATATGTGCACTGAATGAATTTTAGTTCAAACTCAAGGAGTCTGGTTTAAGTTAGGGTGTAGGGGGCAAGGACAGAGGTAAAGTAAAGTAAGTGAGTAAAGTACAATCTACGCATTGTGGCTGCGAACGCCTGCAAAAAGTAGCTCCCAGCTGAGAAAGACAAGCAGGGTACAGTTCAGTCAGCTGCGAGAGACAGTTTGCCAGTAGGGAGCCATTAGCTGGCTAGCAACAGCGCTAAGCAGTGCTGTAATGTGTTTGGCAGAGTCGTCAGAGCGGTGATGGCGTTGAATGCTGACGCACTGAGAGAAAAGCCTGGACGCTTCTTCTGCTGCTGCTGCTGCGCTGCCCACATGTGCTATTCTCTTCTGCGTGTGCACGCAAATTGCTTCACCGAGGAGAGACGCAGAGAGTTTGTTTAAGTGCTGGGGGGGGGGGGGGGGGGGGGGGGGGATTTCCATGGCATGTGAATCATAGTTGGGAAAAATAATGAAAAAGACAGTTTCAGTATTTTTATCAGTAGGAAAGGAAATGACACAGAGAAACAGCAGGATTACATTCAGATATTTAGAAAGATGTCGACACTGCAACATATTTGAAAAGTATGGATGTTTAAAACCAAAGTAATTTATACAAGGCGCCAGCATAAATAGAAATCCTCTGTCTAGAGAATGAATAAGCCGATGGATGGGTGTCATTAGTCTTCCATGAGTGTTGATATTTTCTCATATATTAACCCTGGGATCCAGGTTTACCACCGGGTTCCCAAAATGTCTGAACGCAGTCCTGAATAATGATGAGAAATATCATTTTATAATGTGTTCAACTTCTCTATATTTGGGGACATTCATGGTGTACTTTTTTCTTTTTCTTTTTTTTTTTTTTTACAATATTCCGTAACCTATATCGGGTTAAAATTGTAATCTTTATGAATAATGATTATTGAATTATGGAATCCTAGGTGTCATTTAGTGCTGGTGAGGTTTTTGCCCTTAAGTCCACTGGTTCCTCCTGAAGGTGTAGAACAGGTCTTGAAGAAATAGTTTGATCGACAGAATAGTCAGTCATCTCCTAAAACAGCTGGGCACTATCAAACGTGACTCACCAAGAAGGAAAGTAATAGTGTATCTACCAGGGACTGTTTTATCCTGCTGATTAATACACCCTAGTATTGCTCACAATGAACTAGTCTGTGTTGATGGTAATAAAGGAAGATGTTGAACAGTGCAACGTTGTGACTCAATGAGGTATTCTTATAACTTTTTAGATAACCGTGGCACACAGGAGTAAAAGTATATCAGGCTTTGGATATACAGACGAATATGTTGGAGCAGTTTGTGTTTGGTTTTGGGGCATTTCACATAGTCTGTTGTCAGACTTATTCTTTATTGCTATTCAAGAGCATAAAAAAGAGCAATATGGTAATTCAAAGAACTTTTTGGGGGGAAGTGGGGAAAAAAAGGGAACAGTGTTTTCCATTTTAAACACAGTTCTCTTTTTTTTCAAAAGACAAGCAATAGCCTGCAGATCCTGTAAAGTTTCCATTGTTGGTGCCAGCAAAGAAATCCATCAGAGAATGTCTGACAATGACTGAAGAAACATGTTAAAAAAAAGGCAGGCAGGCGGAAAGAAAGACAGATTTTTTTTCTCACCGGATAATTCCCATCACTTTCAGGGATTCCATGCAGAATTGTACAATGATTCAAGACCTTAACACATATGCTCCTGCTCTGAACCCAAATTCCTGATTCTATGAGTATGAATATGTGTGAGTGTATCCAAGTTTTGTCTTGAAAACTGTCCACCCTCTGATAAAAAGGATTTCTGTTCTCCTTCTCTTGAGTCATCGTATTCAGTACGGAACTAACACACAAAAACGCACACACATGTTGGCTACAACATCAACTCACTGGCTAGCCGGTTACAATAGGTCTGTGTCCCAAATGACGTGGGATTGCACATGTTGGCCAGCATTTTCATCGATGTCCATAAATGTATGTATCCACATGTCCTGATCTTGATCTGGTACACACCTATTGTCTGTGCTTGGAGTGGCCCTCTGGGAATTCTGTCAAAATTCACATGGTCTGACTCACCTTTGGGCCGTACACTTTCTGTTTGTTTTTGTTCTTTTACTAATGGTAGCATGTTGTTTCATTTAAAAATCACAATCTGGAAGGTGTTTTCACTGTGTACTGGTTCATTCTGTTTTCTGGACATCCAACCCAACAATAGTTACAACTTAATCAAAAGGAGTTTCAGGGAAAATCCTCTTGATACACATTATTGTGAGCAGTAATGTCCCCTGCTATTCACCAGACAAAATCAGCCATCTACTGTTAGCTAAAACTCACACCATGATTTAAACATTTTAGTTTTAGGCTTAATTTTATATCGTGACAAATACAGAGATGTTATTCCTATTTTGCATGTTATGCTCTGCATTTAAGGGGGGCGGATATATGTCTGCTCTCTATCTGTTCAAGTAACTTTGGCAAAAAAGACAATATCAAATATTGGGGATTAGGGGTTTTGTGCTGGTTCCCGTAGAGGACGTCCATTAATGCTGTGCTAGCCAGGCATCTTTTCATTTCTAAGATGACTTTCAAATATACCACTTCTACCAAGTAAATAAAAACAAAGTATATTAAAAAACTTGAACAACAGGCGACTACAACAATAGTTGTTTTTATTTGGCATAACACAAAAGTGCTTTACGATAATAACACTGCCCACTACGAGTTTGGGTTGGAAACCACCTCAAACCTTTGATGTCATTCATTAAAACCACGATACAGAATCTCTCGTTGAAATTGTATAAAATGTTCCCAGTTCTTCATTTGTTTTTGTTTAGTGAGGCACTTCACAACTTTAAAACAAAGATAGTTTGCAGATTTTGTGCAAATGCTTTTGGACGAATGCTTTCAGTCTGCTTTGGCTTTATTATTTATTGTATCAAGAATTCAACATCGGAGGCTCGACTCCATATAGGTTCAACACTGCAAAAAATATAGCAACTAAAAATGTTTCTCATGCTGTATATATTAAAAGTCATGTATTTTCTGTTTTTGCAGCGTAAACATACGGAACCTTAGGGGTTTTACATGAATACCAGATAACAATCTCAGTACAGAAGTACAGAAGCCTGTAAACCACATAGTTCTTACATAAATATGTTGTTTTTCTATCTAAGTACAAATTACAAAAACACAGGTTCATCATATCTCTCGATATCAATAACTTATCCCTACAAATTGCATTTTTATTGTTGTTATTGCAGACAAAACCCCCAGCTCAAAATTTCACATTGTTTGGTCAGATAAACAAGTCATTGTCAGAACAGATGAAAGAATTAACAAATACATTTTTCAATTTTTTTTCGTATAAAAACATAACTGAAAATAAAGAATCTTTGGCAGCAAAGCAAAAATAGAATAAAAATGTGTGTGTGTATATATATATATATATATATATATATATATATATATATATATATATATATATATGCATGTAAAAACGCATTGAAATACAAGGTATCAATAATTAAACGGCTACAGCAAAGGGCCGACAAGGCAGAGAGATCCAGCTTTGACTTAATTAGGAAACGCATGTAGAAAAAGGGACACCTTTATATTCGATATCACAAACAGATCATAAATTACAGACACTTTCAGAATGCATCAGTCTTTAGACAGCATCCCGACGCCTTGATGCAATGCAAAGAGAACCACTGAGGTATTTCATCTTGATTACGTCAAGCATCACACTGGACGACCGGACAGACATAAAAGTGCATAAGAATTAAACTCATGTCTGCTCCTGTTCTGCAGCAAACACTGGACTTGTTTAATTCCAAAGGGATGGTTGCTTCCATTGAGCGGCCCCATTCACATTCCGATTATCAGGTAGTTCTTTAACCTCATTTGGTATTTATGTTTCCTTCTCACATTTACTTCTTCCTTTGCAAGTTATTGAACACCCTGCAAGGAAGCAGCAAATACAGTATGTGAAAGAAGGAAGAGACCAAGAGCATGTGTAAGGCAAAATCTTTGGATTGGAACATGTCCACCATGTCTACTTGGTGGTGTTCATTCATCTTGGTAGAAAGATCAATCAAAACAATTTTGCAAAATGCAAAAAAGAAAAAGAAAGAGTCATGATTTCTATAAGAATTAAACAGTCACAGCAGCAATATTACACCGTCTCATCTGGTCACATGTTTGCCTGGTCACCTTATATGGTGATTATATCTAACAACTGGTGATGAGTTTGAGATTCTTCACTTTGTAAACGCTGAGAAGAATTCTGCATTCCCGTCATATGGGAACAAAAAAAAGAATGATTGTCCAAAGACAAGACAGGAAGTATCCACACATTCAACAAAATAGATTTGCAGCCTTTTATTACCACGACTGGAAATTTCTGAGGGTCTTGCACCTTTTCACATTCAAGTTACATGCACCAAATTCATTGATGCATTTTGATTAGTTTTAAACATCAAATTAAGTACTGTAATGTAACTCACAAACACTACTTATAACTGTGCTGGAATTTATTTAGGGATTTAACTGATATGAAAATGTATGTGTAGATGTACTACGTACTGTACACTTTTACAAAATGTGAAGACTTCGACAAAGTTTGTCTCCTATCCATATGACATGAGTGCAACAAAGGAAAGACAGCAGCTCTCAACTTTAAAGCCCTTTTTGCATATATTTAATCTTTGTAAATTTATACTGTAGCTCCTAAAAACACTGAAAAAAGTACACCAATGTATCACTCCCCTACTGTATTAATGGGATCCACACTGACAGTCCAGATTACAATTACAGTAATTAGATAGGGAGGTCCATAGCCTTAACAGTTAGGAATGCAAAGTTTTTTTGTTACTTGTCAGGGGTAATACATAGTGTGAATTGGTCTCTAGTCAATTCGTAAAAACATTTCTTAGCGATAGAATGATGCTCTGGAGGTAAAATATTCTCAAAGACCAAGATAAACCCTAATAGGTTTAATGGGTGAGCCAATCATCTAGTTTCTTTGGCTAGGCTAAAGTTAGACTTAAGCCCAGTAAAAATGACATCGGTAAGAGGTAGCTAATATTAGGCCTGCACAGGATATAATATATTGCTGCCAACTGCTATATGTGGAATCTTGTTACAGATTTTGAGGGTTAGCTTTTTGGCCTTATACTATCTGATATTTAGCTAAACATATTAGGGTGAACTTACCCACACTAATGTTTTCATTGTGTCTGTTAGTTGATTGTCAGCAAGGATTACTCAAGAAGTATCGAACAGATTTCCACCAAACTTGCTGGAGGGATGAAGTCATACAATGTTGGTGCAACTCCAGTCAAAGGTGGACCAAGGAATTTTTTGGGAATTGCTTTTCTTCACATTGCAAAAATGGGCATTTTTAGAAAATGCTGGTAAGTTCCCAGGAAATAATGTTTACATATTGATGTAAAAAAAGAAAATCAGACATATCTTGGATTGTTTGATCTTGGCGGAGGTATGCACTCTTCTGAGTGCTACTCTAGTTTAAGTGAGCTAATAAGCTAGCAGGCTGATGTTGAAAGATCGTGGATGCCAGATCAAAGAAAGCAGCCACTGCCATTTGCTATTCAAGTTTGAATAAATTCTGGTTCCTTCCCCATTTTGGTTGAAATCAAACAATTTTTCCTCCAGAGCTGTTCTGCATCTGAAAAACATTTGCATAACAATAACACTGAATGAGAACAACCCAGTAAGAGAGTTCAGTGGTAAACAATGATTGTAAATCATACGTCCAGCACCATATCATAGTGTGTCTCCTTTTTCCTCTTACCACACTTATTTATAAGGACCGTATACAACGTCAACAGCATGACCCAGTAACTGGCATAGACAACTGCCCCTATGACCAGAATGATCTTTTCTGATTCAGGAAAAGGTTTTTTAGTCTGAAGGATTACTGTGTAAATAATCCCAATGAAGAGGATAGTGAACCAAACTGATATAGGAATCAGACCAATGAAGTTCACCACTACTGTTTTCCTTCCAGAGGTCCCCCATCCAGACTTGTTGATTGTCGCTATTGCAAACATTTTGGCTGGCAACAGGCTTGACATGTACAGTACGGAGTAGAACGACATGAACACCATGACAATGTTACCTCTGAGGCAGCTGGCGAATGACGACTTGATCAGGGCCACTGCCTGCACAATGAGTAGAAATAACAGAATGTTCCACAGCCTTCCTTGGTAGAAGAGCTTGATAGCAGTGGCAATGAGAAAAAATGGGAAGAAGCCTGTGATCACAGCCTCATAAGTCATCCATAGATGATGCTTGTGGAACCACATGGAGTTATATAGCCATTCTCTGAAATACGACTTACTCCAACGTGTCTGTTGGTTGAGCCACCGCAAGTATGTAACCGGCGTTTCTGTGAGGCACTTTGATCGTGCCGTGTATTTGGTGGCATACCCAAGGCTGAGAACTCTGTTGGTGAGATGGCGGTCATCCCCGAAACTACAGTGGGATCCCATGAAAGTCTGGTTGTACCAGTCCTCCAGGAACTCGTGCAAGAGCGAGTTTCGGTACATTCCTAAAGGCCCGCTGATGCACTGCACGCAGCCAAAGTAGGATTGGCAAGCCCGTTCAATGTTGAAGGCCATCCAGTACCGTACACTGCTCAAGAAGGAGATCCACGACTCATATTTGTTTAGGATCTAGGAAGGAATTCATAAGCAAGGGAAAAAGTTATATGCTTAAAGAGGTAACTTTATTTTATTTTTTAATAAGTCACTTGCATGGATGAAGAGAATATTCATAGTTTTGTAACTAACCTGTACATCTCCTCCAACACCTCCAACCATTGGGTCTTCTTCTAGTACCTTCACCATCTCCACCGATGAGGCTGGGTCTAGCATGGTGTCAGAGTCACACACCTGAGTAAAACCCGGGGAAAAAAAACTGTGTTATTTGTGTTTCAGGGTCACTCTGATCCTCTGATACAGTCATATAAAAAGGCACACGGATTGAGGATAGTATAGTACACTGTAACTGCTAGACTAGGCTTAAATCTTGTCACAAGCAGTCAACGTATTATTAGGTTAGATTGATTAAATCTGTTGCAAATACTTTTATATGTACATCTGTTACTCAACTTGGCTTGTAAGGCCACCACATACAATCCACTCAGTGCACTGTGGCTGATCTAGAGATAATGTGCGAATGTTTTTCCCTGTGACAAATTGATTAGTTGAAGAGTAGGTATGAGTTTCAGTTGGCTAAGATTTTCTTGGGTTGTCTGCATGTGGAAATGTACTGACATGATGACTAGGAGCGCAGCAGTTAGATCTTTTAAAATTTCTGTTTGGTGGAAGGTTTTTTGGTCTGCTGTAGCCACCTACAGGTGTTTGTATCAAAGCATCGTATCAAAGAGTTCTTATCCTGAAACCCCCCCCTTTCTGTTATAAAGACTCACTGAAATTGAGTAATCACTGAAAATGATTAAAATAAAGATGGTATTACTCAGTTTCATTTATTGCTCAAGATGTATTTTTTATAACAACACCAGCTGACTATTACAAAACAAATATGATGTGATGACACTTCATGTTTTGGCCTGTTTGACAGAGCTTTTGGTTCAATTTAACACTAATGCCAGGTTTGTAAATTGGTTACAGCTTTTTCTTTTGAGTAATATGAGAACCTTGAGACTTGAGAAGAACAATCAAGTCTATGGTCAAGGGAATTTTTAAATGAGAACACTTAAACAATGTTTTATATATGTTTAGGATCTAACATGTAAAATGAATCATGAAGCTTTTTTTTCTTAACAGTTTGTGCCCATTCCCACAGATGATGGTTCAGCATGCTACAATGACATAAATTGTATTCATATAATTAATTATTGAGGTATACATGGGGGAACACAGCTAGTTATTGTATTTTTTCACAGTAGGAAGATTTCCACATTATAACAATGAACTGCTAATGTCTGGTTATAGTTGCTTATAGTGTTGCAATGTGCAGTTTTTATTTAGACATGATTTTGTGCAGTGTAACGCATAATCATTCATTGACAGAAAGAAAAACTGTCACAGGAAAGTGCAATTAAGGTCACAATTTAGTACTGATGGTCGGATTTCAGTTAGACTATGCCATGTGTCTACTCCCCCTTCACACTGCATTTACTTTGTAGACAAGCACAATTTAAAGCCAGACTACAGATTCTTTTTTACTGAGTAGGGGTTGATGTAGCCACAAGCGATAATTACAGGATGCTGCTAAATGCTAACATGTTGTGTTACAGTAGCACAGACAAAGAAGAGTCAAAAAAACAGTATGTACTGACAGTGTAATGTCGGTTACACAGTAATATCAACTTAAAGATTGCTTGCATTAGCCGCTATAAGCTGTAAGTATACAGCATCATATCCCGTATATGTGTATTGACTTGACTGAGGGTGTGTTGTCCAGACACAGTGTTTTGTTTATTCTTTCAAAAGCTGTAAAGCTTTCACGAAGAATAACTATGCTCATAGTTTGTTACCACAGTATTTTTATCGCCACCACGGCCCACATTTCCTTTAACATTTTCCACCTGCAGGATAAAAACACATTTCCTGCAGGATTAAATCACATCAGCTTGTTTTACCGAGCCTGACAATACTGTTAATGTTTGCAGGGCCTGTTTATATTTTAGGCCACATCACCGTACAATGTTAGCATTATAGACTGGTCTCACCGGTGAAACACCTTTGGGAACTGGGGTTTCCAAAGATATAATTTAGGTGTCATTAATAAACACTGAGATTATTGTTTTTTTAAACTAGTTTTAACTGATGGCGGTAATACGTTAAATTCCATACAGATCTTAACCCTACAAAAAGTTACATCTGTCATATTCAACAGTGACTCTAAGCAATTTGAAACCCAGCAAACAAATGCGTAACAAATTCAACCTTCCTCTGACACAGTTTTGGCCCCTGACTCTTGAATACCGCTCATGTTGAAAAAGGTAACACTCAGCTCTGGGAAACAGATCTGTTATTACACTTAGACATCAGCTACTGCTGCCTGTTCTTCACGCTACACTTCACAACATGATGCACACAGCCACCGTCCGTCTAAAAGCCACACAAAAGACTCTTTGTGGACCCCAGGTTTGGCTTGGCAGAGCCCTCTTCCCCTCTACAGACATATTTTTTCTCCATCTCCCCCTCTCTTCCCCCTCTCTTTGAATCAAATTGGCTTCCTCTACCTCAATCTAACATATTCTCCCCTTCCCTTCATTCTTCCTTTCATGTCCACTGTCCTTGTCTTACCTGCATGTATACATCTACACGCACAAATCATCCATCCATCCCTTCTTTCACCACTCCTTAATACCCTACTTAAAGGCATTTCTAATTGAATGGGCCTTACCTGCACATAGTCCACGCTCCTTCCCAGTGCTTTGAAGGCTGTGTACATGACCTCTCTCTTCCCTCCCCACTTCTGCATGATGCACAGACACTTGTTGCTCAGCACCACCTTGGAGATCTGCTGAAGGCTCTCAGCGTAGCTCTCATCCGTCTCCTCGGGCCCTCTGCTGTGAAAGTTACTCCGCCACACGTAGGTAGCCGATTTGTCCCATCCCATCACCTCTTTAAAAATCTCCATCATGTAAAAGTCATCGTCTGAGTTCCCGTCGATTACCATGATCACTTTGATCCCTGGGTATGTCAGCCTCTTCACTGACACCAGGCATTTCCTCAGGTAGTTTGGATCCTCTTGGTACGCTGCGATGCACAACGCCAGGGATTTATTCAGTTTGATCGGCGTCTCTAATGAGCGCCGCATGTTTCTGTGTTCTAGGAGCGCAAAGATGCTCTGGATAATGAGGTGGACAACCAAGATGGCTCCATACAGCCCAAACGATAGGTGGTTGCCGGCTGTGGTGAAGAACTGGTAGCCCATGATGTAGGCTGTGGAGATGCCCACCAGGAGGGACAGGCCGAACATGGTGGTCCCGAATACCCGCAGGTAGGTGAGGATTCTTTGACACTTCATCTAGGGACAAAAGAAAAGGGTAAGATTTAGTGGTTACGGTGTAAAAGGTTTATGATTGTAGTACTGTACTGATGCCATGTGGTTCACTGAGTAGATGGAGAATCTAGAGCCTCATCATATGCTCCATTTTCACAAGAAATATGATGCAAATAAATCTGATGTTCAAAGGAAAACATGTGAGGGGAAAATGGGGAAAAAGAGAAAACATTTATCTAGAGCATCATATCAGAAATACACTGACTTAATTAACAGCATTAGAACTTTTAAAGGTTACATACTACTTGAAATATCCATCCATCCAACAACCATCCACTCTCACATTCACACCTACAGGCAATTTAGAGTCTTCAATGACCCTAACCCCATTCTGCATGTCTTTGGACTGTGGGAGGAAGCCGGAGAACCCGGCGAGAACCCACGCATACACGGGGAGAACATGCAAACTCCACACAGAACGGCCCTGGTTGGTTTCAACCGGGACTCGAACCCAGAGGCTTCTTGCTGTGAGGTGAAAGTGCTAACCACTACACCACCGTGCAGCCCTACGTGAAATATGGAAAATGCTTTTTTTTTTATAGTTCTGGACCATACTCTCCTTTGGCACACACTGCCTTGTTTTATTACTACAAACTCAGGTAGGGAAAGCAGTAAAGTTTCTCCTCTCTTTTTGACTCCCCCCTCCCCCTCTCCTTCCCACCGCCCCTCCCCAATATCCCTGTCTAAATGTCAGACAGTTGTGAGTGGCCAATTGTTCCAAATCTGCTTTAGTGTGGGTGGCCGCACATTACACGGCTTCCCGACCTAATTAACCAACAAGTTGGCTTCCGTCTGCCAAACGTTCCAACTCCAATAAACAATAATGGCATTTTGTTTACTGTAAAGGCAAAGTTTTGAACACTTTTAGGCAAATACCATGAAAAAACCCAAAAAACTCCCCTTTAGAACATGAGGATTTTTCCCGTGCGTTTTCAGTGGGGACAGATGAAGAACATCCGTTGCTTTCTGAGCAAAAGGTTTTTGTTTTTTTTGTTTACGAACATGCGCCCTGCTGCACAAGATCTTCTGCTGAAAATGTGAACGTTTGCTTCCAGCCCTCATTATGTTGCTGCCGCCATCTGTTTGGCAGACCAACGGAGACCCACTCAGCGTGGCTCAGCTCGGCTCAACAGAGAGCGGACCGCCCTGTGATGTCATCTGTTTATATCTCCGTGGGAAGAAGAAGACAAGAGCTTCTTAGATTTTCTAATGCTGCACGTGTGCTTCTTCCCCTCTGAGACTCCCAAAGACAGTATGACAAGAAGGTTTTTGTGATTTACCTAAGAGAATGGTGTGCAGCGAAGAGAAGGAATATATGACATTACAATGCTCTGCACATTATGGAGAACATGCTTTTTCCATAGCATAGATGAGAAAGGTCATAGTATGCTTTTCTGGTCCGTGAGGCTCCGCCTTGTGGTACATCATTTTACATGTTACGCTGCATTTGAGAGATTTCTAAACTGTTTTTGGTGCAACTGCATTGATTTGATGTACAATTGGGAAGAAAAACATTTCCCAACATCCTATATCATTACATGGGAGTTTCACAAATGTGTAAGTTTTAAGTTTTAAGAAAAACATGTAAATCCGGACAGGCGGTAAAGTTAAAAGAAAAGCACAAGAAGCCAAGCGCAACAGTGAGACAAGACAAGACGACGGATCTCTGAGTGTCGGAGAGAAAAAAAACGAGAGACACTGAGCCACAGTGAAGAAGCAGAGAGAGGCTGAGGGAATAGAGGAACACACGCACACAATACACACACACAATACACACACCCCTTGGCTCAGACATAATGCCTTGTTCATTCGTTCATTGGAGGAGAAGGCCACAGCCAGTGTAGCAGGCCTCCTCTGGCACGTGGCAAAGCTCTTAACATCAGCCGCTCATTTACAAGACCCCTGACGTACACACACAAACACAGGCACTATACACACACACTCACACTCACACACATACACACACATTCACATACGCAAATGCACGTACTATAAAAAATGTATTACACTCGTGCAAACTGTGTGTTCGGATGTCCATAAAAATACACATTTTTTTATTTTGTAAAGATGAGATCGCATTCCATCTTCACCTGACACCTTCTGTTTGTGTGTGGATACAAATGTTTTATTAATAGATATGGCAGTGCAGAATAAACCTTTTCACACTGTCTCCCTACATCAGCTTTGAATGAAGTAATAGTTTTTGAGTGAAATGTGAATGTCTTCTTGTCAAAATCCTTCGTATTAGGACAGAAGACAAACGAATCCACGATGTGGTAAATCATAGCTGTGAGACATAGCTGTCTGAATGACACTGAACAAGTCTACTCTCTGAATTTTCAGTTTGCAACACACTTTTTGGACTGTGGGTGGAAAACTGGGACGAAACCGCCACAGACACATGCAGATCCGGCAAACTCCACACAGCGTTTGCTGCTTTTTGAAAGCTTGTTTACTTATTCATCTCTGGTATATAAAAAAAAAAGCTTGTGGTTTAAGTACGAAACCAAACTGTGAAATTCAATCCAGGTCCGGCTCCACAGGCACACACCCTCTGCCTTTCTCTCATCCCAGACAAACTGAGCACTTTCGAATGCAGTCAGTGCGACTTCTGTGAGTCAGTGCAAGAACGAACCCGACAGATGTTGACACCTGTTCGGATGCTTCGCTCTTCACAACGCCTCACACGCCGTTTTGGGGCGTGTGGTCCGACGGAGAGCTCAGACTAACAATTAGCTCAGACTGCAGACAAAAAAGAAAAATAGATCAGCCGTGATAGTCATCCCAGCTTGGCCCCAGCCCCGGGGAGATAATGATAACGCAGCTTCATCACTCGAATGTCTTCGGTGTCCTTTTCGACGCGTGGGGATGATGTCACTTTGGAGAGGTGTGCATGTTTATCTACGCGTGTCGGTGTATGACACGGATCTGTGTGCGCGTTGACGGCGTCATTAGCACATGTGGAGGACTTCACCCTCAGCTCGATGTTTGTTTTCATTTCTTGGCACATGCGAGCGATAAGACGTCATCAATATCTCGTGTGTGTGTGTGTGCGTGTGTGTGTGTGTGTGTGTGTGCGTGTGCGTGTGTGTCCAGCCCCATGGTGACTTTGGGTTGGTCTCCCTCTGACGTCGTTAACGGTCTCTTGAGTGAAACTTTGTCTGGCAGAGAAAATGCTACAATGATGTCGAGTCTTGTAACGACAGAGGTGAAGGGGTTGATTGGCCGAAAGACGAATGAATTAAAGAGCGAATGTTACCTCTCTAGCATAACTTTTGGAGGAAACTCAATTTGGCCTGGCACGTTACAGCTCTGCTGAGATGTAACAGTCAGAAGAGCCGAATGGATCGATGGATGGATGTGAAGACGGTGATGTTAAGACAGTGTAAACTGGGGTAACGGCAAATGGTTTGAATATCCAAAGCACCACGTAGCACGGCACTGAGCCATTCAAACTTTACCGATTAAGATTGTGATTACTGTACGTGAACCCTTGTTGGCATGTGAACGTGGAGCGTGACATCCCTCTCTCATTTGAGTTGTATGAGCTATAATCCTGTACCAGATATGAATAGACGTGCACATGCCTTTGATAATCAGCTGCAGTCTGTGTGCTAAATAAGTGTGTTGTGGCACTATTGTGGACATTTTTGGAAGAAAAAAATACCCCTATCCCAGTTTTAAAAAAAGCAATTGGTGTCTGAATGAGAAGCGTTACTGTATGTAGAATTGTGACAGGTTTGGTTCCCTGCAGTTATCTGAAAAAACCCTTTAGTCAGTTAGAACTTAAACAACCTTGATAAAGAAAAGATGTATTAACCGATCTTCTTTTCAGTCTTTAAAGTCTCGTGTATAATTAGGTGTCACAAAAGTTTGACGCTAAAGTAGAGTCTGATATCAAAGACCTAAAACAATCCTCTCTGTCAGATTTAATATGGAGTTAGTACATAGTTAGAATCACTACATGCTGGGATAACCCTCGTGCATGTTACATAATAACTTGATAGGTGTCAGATGTACTGTATATGTGACTCGTCTGGATACTGCAAATGTGAATGCCATTAAAAGCCGGCCATGTGTGCACACGTTTGCACATGTTTGTGCGAGCGTTAAAGCCAAGCAAAAAGTTGTATAGAGTGTGTGTTTGGCCACACAGGAAGAGGTGGGTGTGCGTGTTGGTGTCTGCATTGCTTGTGATTAATCGTTGCTCCGCTCAGGCAATGTATAAATCGGAAGCGAAGTTAAAGAAAAAAGAAGAAAAAAAAGAATCTTTATGAGATAACATAACACTTGACTTGGCAGTCATTGGCTGGAAGAGTAACGCTCTCGAGTCGGGGGGGCTCTGGCCAGTTGAGTGCGATTCACAAATCAAACTTTAATGTTCCTCTGACGATCTGACCCGCTGGCCCCTGTGGCCCCGATACTTTTTGAATGAGCACAGTATATGAATGAGGAAGGGCTACGATTTAATTTAGCTGAGGCCTTTTCAAACAATGTCATCAGCTCTATCAATTTGCGATTTCCCTCATGACGTTTGCAGCTCACGTGCTCCTAAGCAGATGATGAGACGGAGCAGAGGAGGGACAAACGTACAGTACACTACTGGACCGAGGCCAACTCACCCTGTTCCACTTCCTTCTACTCATTGATGTTTTTTGAGAAAAAAAAACATTTAAAAAATCTCGGTCAGATGACAATCAAAAGATGGCGTGAATGTACAGTGGTAAAAATGAATTTCGCAACTACTCTCATCATAGTGGCACTACTTTTCCATTGACGCCGTGCTGGTCTATAGTCTAATGGCTCCGGTATGAATGAAGCTGTACCCTAAGGTCTTCAAAGGCATCACCAGGAAGTGTTTGACTCTCTCTACTCCTCCTCTTTCTCCTCCTCCTCTTCCTCCTTTCCCTCTTGTAAAGACACGACCCCCCCCCCCCCCCCCCCCCCCCCCCCCCCCCCCCCCCCCATGTGGTCGCGGTGTGCTGCCGTTGTGTGAGCGTCAGAGTCATTATGAGAACCAGGAAGACTTAAGAGTGTAACACCACCCACTTGCACCACACTGCACTGCTCCTTAAATGATTGGAATCAGGGGGACAGGGGTGCAAGTGGCCACGGCACAGCATTAAAAAGGGGGTTGATTTTTACCCCCACCCCCTTTATTTTCTCTTTCCTCCACCCCCAGCTGTCTCTTTACTGTAGTTCCTCTCCTGTATGCTATTAGAGCAAGGTGTGATACGGATAAAGATTGCGACACGCCGCCAACGTGTTTTGCTCTTAAGTTTTTTAAAGCGAAGGCGCTTGTTGAGGCGGCTCTATGCACGATTGCATAAAACGCTGGCGTAAATCTGTTTGCAGGTTTGAAGGCAAGCTACGGCGTTTGCAGTTTTTGGCATTTCTTCTCCCGCTGACTGGTCTGCGGCTTTTTTCTCTTTCTTTCTTTCTTGTGAATGAGGAGACGAAAGTGTACGAGAGGGTGCGAGAGAGAGAAGGAGAGAGGAGGCAAAGAGAGACTTGGGAAAAGCTGGGGAGGACAACGGTGTTCAGTAAGAAATGACAGAAAAGTGAGAGAGGAGGGATGGCGGGTACCAAAGAGGGGGGGGGGGCTCGGTTGGCTCGGTTCACTTCCAGCTGAGGCACTGGAGGAACGCCACTGTGGCAGGCTCCAAAACCTTCAGCCAAATTCCAGCTGCAGCTCAGCTGACACAGTAAATCCCTCCACAGCTTTCCGCCCCTGCCTCAGTGTGTGTCTGTTCTAGTTCCCCGTGAAGCCTTTTACGCAGTGAATGTGATGTTTCACTTCTTCAGTCACTGACTGTTTGGTTCCTCCTGCTTCTAAAAAAGGCCCCGTGCTTTTCACAAATCCAGCAGGCGTCTTCCATTGAGCCAACACTTTTCCTCTCTGACAACAGACTTTTATCAACTGGGCCCTGAAATAGCTGGACTGAAGAGAATTCTATTCGTAGCTCTCTGTGTTATCAGGGCTCCGAGATAACAGAGACGGGGAGTCGCAGTCAGCCTGAATGGAAGGATTGAAAAGATCTTTGGAGGTATTAAAGAACAGAGAAAAGAATATGACTGTGATTCAGACTTAAACATTTTGGACCATTGGAGATTCACCAACAGCGTTTCATAAAAAAAAAAATTTAAAAAAGGGAAAAATTCAGGGAGCCAACTGCTTTGCAGCTACTCAAACTTTACTTCATGCAGCTCTTGCTGCTCACTTTACGGTATTGACCGTAACTCCTGCATCAGCGCTGGCGTCACTCTTGCCTGTGAGACTCGGTGTGACTCAGTACGAGCGAGGCCACTGGGATGCCAAGTTTTCACTTATACTGGCTGGCTCCGGAGCCGCTTCGCTGCTACTTTACCAAGCAAACATATGGAGAGGAAAAAAAAACATGAAGGCATGACGGCAGACTGGATGAGGTAGGTGGCGTTGGTGCGGTGTGTTTGGGAGGGGCTGCACATAGACGCTCTCTTCTAACGCGAGCAGTTATACCCTGACAGCCCCCAAGGCCCTGTGCACCGGAGGACCCACGCTGTGAGCAGTAACGGCACGTGAGACTTGTTGTGAGCCCTAATGGGGACCAGTCGTGGAATGCCTTCCTCTGTTAAGTCACAAAGACTGCTGCGGAGGGACATCCCGTGGCACTGACAAGTCTGCGGTGAACGGTCAACTGTGCGTCTGTGCCGTGAATACCAGGGGAGCAAACTAAGTTACTTTTCTTTTTGCCTTTTTTCCTCCTGCTGTCAGCTTTATGGCGACGCATATTTTGGCACTTAAGATAAACTGGATGACCAGAGGTGGATTCCCTTCCTTCCCTCCTGTACAGCTGTAGACTGAGCCCCCACTCTCAGCGAAGGAACTCCCCTGAGGGTTGAGATTAGGGTCAGTGTGTACGTATTAGTTTGTGTATACTCAGACAGACGGCCCACACGTGTGGCCTGTATCTGAAATTTACACACGCAGCGCAAAAACTTAAATGAGGTGGATATGTCGTCATCGATGTGGAGTACATGCTTCCTCACGCCGTTCTGGTCGGACGTGACAAGGAATCCAGCTTGTTCCGTTCAGTGTTAAAATGCACGATGGAAAGATTAGCCAGGGGAAATCTCTCCCATGTGAAAGACAGAAACTCTACTGTACACCATAGATAAAACTGCCAGGGAAAAGCTTAGACGGCCAACTCGCAGATGGACATTCCCCGTGAGGGTTTCACACGAGCCAACAGATGGTATCTGCAGACTGAGAGGAGAGAGTAGGCGGACGGAGGAAGAGAGTTTGGCGACGACGGAGCGTGACGGATGTTCATTTGCATTCGTGTTAGTGGGTGTGTGAGGATGTTATGATGCCAACAGCAACTATGCAAGTTTGCATTCATAACTTTGTGGGTGCAGTGTGTCTATGGTGGCAACTGTCATAAGCTTTCAGTGATGTTTACCTGCATTTACACTTCTGACCTCTGGCAGAAAGTCTTGGAGGAACCGAAGAAACAGCGGAACAGTTTAACATTCCGCATGTCTCTACCACATCATTATAATCAATAATTAATGTCAGAAACATGAAGGCTATTGTGAGCATCCACGTGTGCGCTGACAGCCAGTTTCACATTAGACATCAAATTACGCGCACACAGAACGTGTCCAATCCCAGCCCTCCCATTGGCGCACCCCCATCGCAACCATGACGTAGTCCTCGGTTTATTTTATTCCCTGGCTCGGACGCTGGGTGGTTTGATACGATTAGGAGAGTAATCTGGAGAAATGTTTCGCACATTTACACAGCGGGTACATCGGGGAATGGAGGAATTCAAATATCCGTGCCAGTGAGGGGGAAACATTAACAGTTGAGACAAGTATTTTGAATTGAATAATATATTTAAAAAGACACAATGGCTCTTCAACTTGGAAACTTTTTCGGATGATGATACCTGCGCTTTACGCACGACTTTACGCACGAGAGAGAGGGAGATAAAGAGAAACATACAGCATGCATGCATGCATCCCCCCCCCCCCCCCCCGGCATCCGTATGATTTTAAAATCATACAAATAAAGCCCATCCAACAGTAGCCCGCATGATATAACACAAGGGTTGGGAGCACCAGCGTGTCCACAGATGCGCTTAAATAGTCTCCAAACCACTTGTGCACGACTAGGCTCGGCGCGGATCGTTCCGTCACCTCGCCAGCCGACCGCCCGCCGCCTACCTTGAAGCGGCCGTCGTCCCGTCGGTCGTCCTTCGGAGAGGATGCGGTCAGCTCCGGCAGCTCTGGCACCGCCGCTCCACGGGGAGGAAGAGTCTTGACAAAGTTTCAAGGGACACTTGTGGAGTAGCGAGTCTCATGAATCCGCACAGAATGATCCTCATTAATAGTAAAAAAAAATAAAAAACGTGGACGTTCCCCTAAATGTGTGACTTGTCCTCTCTTAGTTTTTTTTTAAGTGTGTCTGCAGCCACAACTCGTGCATCTCATCGCGTCAGTCAACTTGGGCATCATTCACATATAGATATATTAAAAGAACAAAGTATAAATAAGAAGTAGGCTAGGTGAAAATGATAAATATTCTCCTCCAGCGACTTCTGGCAGTTTGATTCATTCTGAAAAGTTTTAGAAAGTTACAAAAAAGTCATCGCCTGTGCCAGCGTCTCTCATGGTAATACAAATTATAATGATAAAAAAAAAAGTTTCCAACAGCGACTCTATCGTCAAATCAAATCGAAGTATTATTGCTCTGTGGAGGGCATGTAAGTATATTTCTATAGTTTGCCCCCAAAGCAACCAGGTTACACAGCGCTGCAGCTACATGGCCAAACGTCTATCTGCCGCTGTTTCAGCTGTCTAATTCCTTCCAGACGACTGTGTGAGGGTGTGTGTGTGTGAGGGTGTGTGTGTGTGTGTGTGGAGTCTCCTTTATGGCTGCTGCTGCTGCTCCCAAACCCCTTTTACCGGGCAACAACAGATTGGCGTGTTGTTTTAATAAGAGGGGAAGGTTTTGGGGGTGTGAGGAGGAGCGAGAGGAGGAAAGAGAGAGAGAGAGAGACTCACTCATCCAAAGTCATTCAAACTCCTGAGGAGGCTACACAGAGAGAGAGAGAGAGAGAGAGAGAGAGAGAGAGAGAGAGAGAGACTCACTTCCATTGGCTGTCCATGTCCCCCATTCATACCTGGGTGCAGGGCAGGACTGTGGCTTGCTGCTGAGAAGTTTTGTCTTCGATTACAGAGTGATAAGTGGCACATCAGCTTCAAAAATCGACCCATGTGTATATTGCTCCACACTGAAAAGTGATGGATATGGGGGGGGGAAGAAGGGACAAAACAAGGACAAAAAGAGCATTTTGTGGATGAATTAGAGTCCGGACGGTCCCTCTGTGTGACAGATGCTCGCTCTGTGTGCACGTGTGAGCTGGAGTTTGGATTGTTATGGAATTTCAGACATTTCATTGATTCAAAGGAAAGAGTGTGACTCCACACTTCGGCCAGCAGGCAGTGCTGTGTAATGCAGAACCCTGAGTCTGGGGGGGGGGGGGGGAGATGTACAGTAGCTCCTCTGCCAGGGATCATGTTACTCATACGACCAAATGAGTCAGTGGGTCATTATCAGGAACTTCTCCACGATACCTGGAAAACAGTTGGGAAACAAAAGGGTCACAGTAGAGTTAAAGTCACGTTCCTCCACATTGCTATGACGTTGATTATTCATTACATTTTCCTTTAAAGGGGCAGAAAACTATTCAGAACAGCATTGTCACACAGCTGGAAACGGCGCTGGCTTTTCCTAGAATACAAAGACGCTGACATTTTGGAGAAATATGTCATTTCAGGACGGAAAGAATCTGAGAAACATCTGCTCATTTCTGGATCACCTCTGAATTCTGTGCACTGTAGACGAGTGTGAGGTGTATTAATGTCTTTTTTCTTCATTCGGGAATTCTCGTCGAGATCAAGATCTCTACAAGCAGGATTTGAGAATAGATTATTCATCACTGCAATGAGAAACACCAAAGTGACACACACACACACACAAATTAAAGCATTAACAAGAATTGTGAAAATATCAGTGAGGAGACTTTTAATCCGTTTGGATCAGCAGTCAGTATTTCAGCAATAACAGTATATTTACATTCTGTATCTCCCTCATTAAATACAGCATTTTCCTTCATTATGAAAGAGACATCTGTAAATCTGTTGATCGCTAAACCACCGTCTGAAAAACACTGTTTTCCTCTATTTTAATGTTTTTTTAATCCATGGACGGGTTTTATGTTTGTTAAAATCTTCCCACAGCCCAGAGAAGCGAGTTTTAATGTTTTTTTGATGTCGTCCCAGTTTAACATCTGTGGGCCGAGTGGGATTGTGCGGGCGGGGCCAGCAAGGGAAAACCCTACTTTGCATGTTCATTGGGCCACACAGAGGGAAAGCAATTCCAGAAGCTGGAAAACTGATTTGGCCGGAGTTCGGCATCCACTACGTCCTCTAACTCATCATCGCTCGCGCCACTCTTCTCGTTGTGAGAGGAGGAGCGGTGGACCAGAATCAAGTTTGCGCATATGAATTTACCGCCGTAAGTTGTGGAACTAATGATCACGGTATAAGGAATGACGCCTATGGAATTCTAGGATCAAAGGTCTGACGATAGACGTTGTCACATGTGGTAAAGCTCGTAAAGCCCTTTGAGGAGCATTTGCTATTTAAGATTTACAATACACTCAATTTTAGAATTTATCATGAAACCAAGGCATCATATTTTCAAAAGGTTCCAAAAACGCACGATCTGCATCGTTTTTTGTGAAAAAAAAGAGCGTATGTGCGCCGAGGTGACGAACAGAAATGGGGCCCGTGGTGCAGGGAACCCCCCCCCCCCCTAGACCCCCGTTGTTTATGTATGGTGCTGTACAAACACACAGGCTCCAAGCTGCAGTGGGTCCATTCCCCCAGTGCGCCAGCCGGTGTGCGCCATCATTGTGACATTGGCCCGTACGTTGTTTGCCGGCAAATGGGTCCCATACTCGCTCACAGTTTCCCTTTTCTCTTTTCTTTTGTACAAGCTCATTTACTCGGCTATTTGTTTAAACAAGGAAATACACAATTACTTGCAGGCCTAAAGGCTTCCTGGAAGTAGTTTTGAGGAGTTAGAACAGAGAGGCCACTGGCGTCATGGGAACGAGAGCCTTTCTTTACCATGATGACACGCGCAGAAGATTGATGATTTATGAGAAAGTGGGCTTATTTATCACATTCTCCAATACATGTGTATTTATTGCACTGCTTCTAGCGTCCACTGCAAAGTCTCCTTAGAGGCCAGTGATAATCCTCACTGAGCAGGCCTGCGGAGAACACGTTCATATAACTGTTTTAACTTTCGGGGGCTCAAGATACAGTGGAACTTTCTATGACAATTCCCTGACCGCTTGTAATTTCACATTACACTGGAAATGTATCATAGTGGGTAGTCTGTTTTCAGTCTATCTTACTGTAAGCAGGAGTCAGTTCCCTTCTCCTTCGATCATGGTAAATGACATATTCGCAGCAGATCTGCTCGTTTAAGAATTAGCAGGACGAAACAGAGAGAGCTTATGGGAGAAAACGGTAGCGTGATTGCGCGGGACCACTGACGGTAGGTTTGTGCGCTGTGTCATGTAAGTGTCAACGCAAATATGCCACAATATCCGTCATCAACACAGCCGGATAACGATTACAGTAGTGCATTCCATCGACGGAGGTTTTTTTCCATTACATTTGGACGGGATTCGACAGGCTGCACCACACACTCGTAGCCAGGAACACGCACTCTCGTGTTCTGTGTTCCACGTCTACCGCTGTGAGACTCTACAGGCAGGAAACAGCAGCGGAGCCTCGGGGAATATAACGAGCAATTATCCCGGGGAGGTAAAGTCGTAGGCCGCGGGCCCACGTTCGCAAGACAATGTCACGCTGTCAATCTGAAGTTTGTTTTACTTCTGCCTTGTCCAGCGTCGCAGAGCTGAGATTGAACACAAATCCCCCCCCCCCCCCCCGCACCCCGACCAAAGTGTGGTTTAGAACTCCGGAGGGGCGAGGTCCTGCGGGTCAAACGTACCGCGGCGTATTCAAAGGATCTGAGAAAGAAATCTCAAAGGGGGGCCCCCCGGACTGAATGAGTGACGCTCTCCTGGCGGTGGTGAAGTTTGCTGTCGCTCTGCCGGTGAGACGGCGCGAAGCGGCCGCGTTTTGACACTCTTAGCGTGTAGGAGGCAGTGCAGGAACAGGGATCGCCGATGACATCAGCGGTATATGCGCGGTATATGGCACAGATGCTGCTGCTGCTGCCGCTCCACAACACGTCGCAGGTGGCAGAAAATACACTGGCGTATATTTACGCTGAGCGTCCGTCGCTCTCAGCTGCCCTCGCCAGTGTGGGTCGTCGCTGCCCTGGTTCCCCTTCAAGTGTGAGATGAAAGGTTCCAGGTGTGTAACGGTGTTGAAAACACTGCAGCCAACTGTCTGCTGTTTCTGTTTCTTACTCTAACCAATGTGTGTGTGTGTGTGTGTGTGTGTGTGTGTGTGTGTCCGTTTCACTCATCTCACAGTGACCTCCTTGAGGTTCAAAGTCGCAGCATCTCTCGTCAGCCTTTGGGTGATGTAGCATGAAGCAAACCCATTCGTTTTAGAGCGGGAACCATTTTTAATGTTATTTAAAACACTTGTATTTCAATGTCATTAATTAATTAATTATTATTAACTATTTATGATACATTGAATTAATTATTTCCACCTATATACATGACTTTGAGCTCATTGGTTAGACTTCTGTGCTTTGCTTACTACTCTATGTTCAGGTATTCCAACTGACTCAATGTGTGAATTCATGTCTTCAATCAAATCACAATTTCTATTTCATCAATTAAGTTGAGCTATTTTTTTTTACTATTTTTGGTCCGCGTCACCTGGTGTAATAATGCTCAAACCTCAACCCTGTAATGTACAGTCAAGTTATGAACATCTTTTTTTCCAGGACAACCTAGGCTATCAGAATATGTATGCTACAGTGATACCACAAGAATGTATAAATAGTTATATGACCATAAAGACGAATTGAATCTCACAGACATTCATCATAATGACACACCAAACAACAATGATGAAGACTATCCCTCTTGAAAGCTGTTCTTCGAAGCCTTGACTATAATGGAAAACAATTCAAAACATCCTTACTAATGCAAATCAAAAGGTATGTACTTTTTTCTACAAATAAGTCCTTTGATTTTTTTTAATTTGCCATTCTGCAAAGCAGCTCCTGTCTGCAGTGACAGTGACAGAGGAGTGTCAGTGGTAGTAGTAGGAGTAAACGGGAGGAGTGAGGGGTCCTGTTCTCAGTGTAAAATCTTTGTTTTTTTTCCGATCAGTAGACAACACAGCGTCTGATTGGCACAAGTCTGTAACAAAGCCTCTGATTGGTCAAAGTGGATTCAAAATGGAGGCTAGAAGTCCACTAACAACAGCAGTAGCCTTTTACGTCATGAAAAACGGGATAGAAATGATCCTCAAAGTCATTCAATGTTGGATTTATCATCGTGGACGTGTTTGTACAAAGTCTCCGAAAAGACACTGAAGTTCCAGGCCGCGCCACAAATCTCTCTGAAAGACGTGTGTAATCCGAGTGCATGGATGGGAGGTTGCAAATCAAAGCTGAGTGAATTTGAACCGCAGTCACAAATCAGCAGCGTCTCGAGGCGTTGGTTTCAGGGCGTGAAGTGCAGGGTCTTTACAGCTCAGTCAGAAAGCCACCAAAAAGACACACCGCCGGCTGGATGTTGAAATCAGGTCTTGTGGTTGGTGGGATTGTGTCAGAGAGACGAGCGCGTGCGCGCGCACACACACACACACACACACACACAGGATGGATTGAGTCAGGAGTGACCCAGTCATATTGAAATATCTATACAAACACACGGAGTTGGATACCATGCAGGGTTCCCTTCCTCCCTCCTCCCTGACATAGACGTAGTCTCCAGGAGTTTACGTCCCAATTGGCTCCACGTGTCTCCGCCCCTAAATACATTCTCCCTCTCTCTGGAGGGCCGTACGTTAAGCTGTCATTTTCCCAAATTTAAGGGAAATTGGGAAATTTTCTTTGCCCCTCCTTTCCGAAAACACAGTCAGCCACCAGGAAGGAATAATATTTGGAGAAGGGCAGAAGTCAAGCGATGACTTTGTCTCGTCGTAAGTCACTGAATTGGACTGTTATCTTAGGCTCTAATGGAGATGTCATGCACAGCAGACAGGCCTCTGCAGAACTGTTTGAATGTTATGGTTTTTCCCCCAGGCTCCAGGGATGATCTCAGAGAAAAGGTTGATCCTTTTCACACCCACATCAAGATAGCTGCAGTTTATTCAATATAAAAGTTGATCCAGCAGGTTTTTTCTCCCTCAAGACTCCGGGAAATTTAGAATGATTTTGTTTATGACTCTGGTTTGACCGAAGCCAGACTGAAAACCGATCAGATATATCTGTTGGTGTATTTCTTTTTCTCTGCAAATGTCTTTGAAGAGAGGGAGCTCAAAGTTTGAAAATGTGTATATTTTATTTTACAAATTAGCAATAGGCTTTACTTGCTTTGAATCCCTAAAACACGATATTCAACCTAGCCCCAAATGTTTGGAATCTTTTAATCGACCAGATTTCTGACTCCATGTTTCACTCATATTTCCCGACATCCCCTCGATTGGTCCAAAATCCTGCTGCGAGGATTATCATCGGCTCAGTAATGTGATCACATTCCTGCATTGGCCTCCCTTTCCATTTTCATATTTGTTTTTGACTTTAAAGACTTCATACGACCGGGCCCCAATGTGCTTCAAGGATCTTACAGTAAAAGCCACTATGGTTGCTATTGAGACACCACGCGTAAGAACTTATCTAAAATATCAAGTGTGGCACAGAGCATCAAGCAGGTTGCTCTACTCGACTGACACTGTCCGATGTTCAACTGCTGTTCTCATGGAACCCTTCTCCACTTCGGCCTTCAAAGTTCTCGTTTGTTTATCTGCCACTACCTTGACATTGTCCGGCAGAACTGAATTAAATTGTTATCTTTTCCATTGTGCATGTACAAAAATTGAACATAAAGCTTTTTCTTTTTTTTTAAAGTGCTTGAAATCGGATCGGTTGCGTGCATCTTGTCATTGCCGTCCGTCCAACTTGTAGTTTATTTGAGTGTTTTTATTTTGAGTTCATAGTGTCTATTCTTTATTCTTCATTTTAGAATTCAAAGCAATAGTAGAGCAAATTCGAGCTTCAGTGATCTGCTTAGTCAGACACACACACACACACACTGTAATCTCTCTCTTGCACACAGACAGTTGAGGTGGAGCAGTGAGGTGGTAATGGATAGAAGTAACCTTCGATCCCCGAGAGGAAATCATCCTTGTCATCGTCCTCCTGCCGCCTTCCTCCAAGGACCCATGCAGGTCAGAGTTTCCACTAATGCCACGATATGACCTGCTGAGCCGCTATCCTCTGTCTCTCTCTCTCTCTCTCTCACACACACACACACACACACACACACACACCCACACACACACCCACACACACACACACACACACACTCACACACACACACACACACACACCCACACACACCCACACACACACACTCAGCTTAGCCACGGCAGTTCACTTTGACAGAATGACAGAGATGGAGCAGAGAGAAAGATTCTGGGGGGGGGGGGGGGGGATTTGCTGAAGCAATCAAGATGGTAAACGGGAGGGGAAAAGAGGGTCTGGACGGGGAGACCCCACCCATATTGTTGTGGTAGTGTTACCATGGTGACGTTTTCAAGGATAACTCTCTCCATACACTCCCCCCTCCGTCTCTCTATGACTATGCCTCTTTTCTGTCTTTCATGCCCACTCTCATTCTTCATTTCTTTCTCCGTATTGTTTCCATATTTCACCACTTCCATCCACACTCTCCTCTCCTCTCCTCTTCCCCTCGTCTCCCCTCCTCTCCTGCGGTGGCCCCCTGTCCTCGCTCTGACGTCTCAGCCTCTGCTGGGTGCTATTTGAGGTCACACAGACCTCAGGGCGAGCATTTCATTTGACATGTATTCAATCATCGACCACTCTCGCAGGACAATGAGCAGCATTTACCAACAGAGCCATATGTTTGCAACAGGGCAACACAAGAGCGATTACATGTATGATATTACAAGCCAAAAGAGTACTCGCACTGTGTACACGTGTGCGTACTGTGTCCGACAACAACATATGCAACGTTGCTGGCTCCATTTACTCAATGCTCCTCGGCGAGTCCCCTGATATATTAAGGGGATAAATCTATTTCAGCTTTAATTTTCCTTTTGTGTATTTAATCCTGCGCTGCTGCAGCCTTTACATCAGCTAGAGGACATCTGTTCGTGTTCAGAGTGTTGAAAAATGTCAACGAGCGCTGAAATGTTCCTTGGTTGGAAGATCCTAAGAAGAATGGGGTTGTGGCTTTTACATAAAAGTGACTTTGGTGCTTATTCAGACATGAGGCTGACAGGCTCAACTGCCATCGTATGAAAAGGGGCAAAAAACATAGTGTAGTGTAGCTACCCATTATATGTTTACCAATAATTTGCCATTGATCAAATTTGATTAGAATCATTTCTTTACAAAGACTGCCATTGAAACATTGTAAACCATCAAAAGAGTTAGATTTTGTAGATACAATCTTACAATTTGAGACAAAAATGAAAATTCCTTCAATTGATTTATTATTATTTGTTTTTATCATCATTATTGTTGTTGTAGTTGTAACAGTAGCGAAGAAAACAATGTGTCAGAATGTGAACTTATATTCACACAAACTGCTGGTAATCAGGGTACAAGAAATAAATCTATGTTTTGAAAATATAAATTCCTAACTTGACATGCTATAGTCAGTTAGTTATACACAAAGCAAGTATTGGTTTTTTTCTAGTCTCTAACACTAAATTTCAGAGCTGATCGGCACTGATAGAAGGAGACGTCTGAGACGTGTCGTCATTTCAAAAAAATCCCAAACAATTCGCCGAAAAAGACCCTTATATTTCATGAAGGTGATAAAACCGTGTTAGGTAACTTGAAGTGACAGCCCTGCGTCTCCAGGACTGTCCAAAAAGAACATTAGGCCTAATTCAATTTACTTGTATAATCAAAGTACCACTGTTGTCGAAGTGGTTTCAGGCGTGCTTGCTGCTGCTGTTGATGATGATGGTGATGATGATGATGATGAGGTTGGGTTTGGTTTGGCTTATGTATAAATATTTATGCAGTGCCGTGATTCATGGGCTGTGTGCAGAGAGCCGAGGATGCTGTGAGGTGCTCACGAGTGTAGCCATGTTGTCGTTCGTGTAAAATACCACACCAGCATCACATCCGGGTCTTCCACCCCTGGGACCTTTTCAGACACATGCACACAATATAATGTGCGAAAGAAAGCAGAAGGAATTCCCAGTCAATTGTTTTTTTTTCTTCTCCTACGTACAGTATTTTACTTAGTCTATGTAAGGTTGTCACAAAAATCAACGGTCACTTCCCCGCTGTCAGTCACAGTGAAACACACACTCGTATTACTGTGCAGGCCTGACCGACCTGTGTGGAGCAGGAAGTCTTGTGGCTGGTTGTTCTTTGCCGTCTCCGCTGTCCTCTCCTCTGCGTCAAAGTGTCGCTATTATCAGACTAATGGCTTCACTCTGGGAACTCTGCCTTTTATCTGAGAGCCCGACGGTGGCTTGAAGGTTGTAACGGGTTCCTCCCTGACCGGCTGGTGGTCAACTCATAAGTTGTTTTGCGCCGAATGGAGTTTATCGTCAAAAGGTGTTTGTTTCGGGATTGTCGATTCTGACGACTGATTTCATAGCAAGGGATGTTGTATTTTTTTGGGGGGGGGGGGGTTAAGCAATTCCTGCTAATTCTTTTGCACATATGTAATCCTCCGTCATGCATCTGTTGAATGACAATTCAGTTTGTTACTTATGAAGCGAACACTACGTCCCACCCTCAGCTGACAAGCAGGTGAGGTGGTTTCATCACCGTTCTTGTCTGACTTGCGTCCGTGAAGACGCACTACTCAGTCAACCGGTGGCCTCGACCCTATCTGAAGCTGGAAACTGGTGAGAAAACCCCTTCCAGACACTGCAGTGGAAACCCAGCCTTTTGTCTGCTAAATGAGCAATGACAGCATTTTTCTCTAGCAGCAGTTGGGACTGGAAGCAGATATTAAAGAGAAACAGGCCTTGTTGTGCGCCGCTTCCTGTAACGGATGCCGCGAAGGATTGGACCAAGTACTCCCGGACAATTATGAGTCTTCTCACAGACCTGAAGGATGATTGTGAGTGTTAGTTGACATAATGACCACACGTGTTATCAGTTATATTGCCCATGTTATTATGGATGCCGATTATTTTGCTAAACCTCGGCGTACACATGTGAAAGGAGGTTAAGGAAACTAATCAGTTTGTAAACTACATTTCTTTCTGTTTCTGCGGTACACCGATTTTTAAATGATAAGAAGTTACACATTTGGGGTGGTAAAGGCCAAACAGGGAAACAACTGGCATGTTACCGATATCTACACTCACATTGTAACTTTATATAAAACGGCCAAGAACCTGATCGGTGGTATCGTGTATCAACCTGCCCTTCTGCCAGGGAATGGCAATATTTCATTTTTTTCATTAGATTTTTATGAACATTGACATAAAATAAGAAAAAAGAAAAGACCCACGATCCATTTAGTAGCTGTTCTGGTAATCACACACAATCGTTTTCAGCAGATGGAGTTTGCCCAGATGTGATGGAATAATAGATTTTCCAATCTCCAATTTTTCCGCCAATGTTGCATCCAACATTCGGAATAAACTCAGAAACTCATATGAACTTTTGGTTTACAAGTAGTGCAAATTCTAAACTGTGTATTGTCATATCTCCACACGGATATTTAGACAATCAGTTAATAGTATGAGTCATTTTCCTGAGAAAAAAAAAGAGAAAGGAAAAGTCAAATATTTTCTGGTTCCAGCTTCTCATATTTGAGGTAATGCAGCTTTTCTCTGTTTTAAATGATTTTAGTCTGAGTGTGTTGGGGGTTTTAAATAGTGGAAGTGTTTGAAGATGTTTCATTTGAATCAATTGTGAAATTTCCTTTTCGCTTTTTTTAACATTTCATTGACCAAACAATTGTTAACTCGAAAGACTTTTCAGGCCGATGATAGAGGGCTTCCTCTGAAGGGAGGCCTGGAGCTACACCGGTTTGGTTTCGGTTTGGTCGGTGTTTTAAAATAGTTAACTCAATAAATCTGGTGAATGAATTGAAACATTAAATCAGTCAATGAATTAAACAATGTAACATGAGAGACAAGAGTACAGGTGGAGGATGGCCTGCTGTGTACTGTAGAACACAGGACTTCAATAGAAACCGTATCGTGTGATTATGTTTCTTAAGTCATTTCATGTAAAAACACCATATCATTTTTTGCTTTTCACGTCTCATTTCGTTCCATATGTCATTTCTATACTGAATAACCACTAACCCTGCGCTTCTTATCTTAACTGAAACAATGTTAAATTACACACTGGACTAAACAGGATTAAATGACATACAAAAAGCTTAAAAATTCTTAATATGAAATGCCCTAAAAAGCAGCGTGCTATTTACATGACTAGATTTGATTTTTATTTCTATCGAACCGTCAACAACAACAACAACAACAACAACAAAATCAGATAAAAATACAAAGATAAAACACAAACAGATAAATCGCTCGGATTCCATCAAAGAACAAAACGAGGATGCGTTGGAGAAGGAGCAGGCAGAAGAATAGTGCTTATATAGTCCTGACCCAACTTTACAATATGATATTATTACAGAAAAAAAAGTGCATGTAAATATATTCTGCATACAGAACTGCAGGTCATACAACAACATACTGTACAACAGTACACTGTAACAAAATTGTATATATATATATATATATATATATATATATATATATATATATATATTCAGGTTTCCTCCTTTCTGTATTGGTCAAATATTGTTTTCTTTATATTATAGCTCTGTTTGATTTCATTGTTCAGTCCATTCCGCGAGTGTGACATGACACACACTTCACCTTGTGAGAGCAGCCTTAACCCAACGGTGTCAGAGCGCAAAGAGGGTGAATGGCGATGGACAAGCATGTCATTGTCTGCTGATGCCTCCCCAACGCTGCTGTGAGTTATGTCAGAGGTCAAAACGTTTGACCGGACGACTTTCAGTTGATCGGGCAATTTTTTTCGTGCAAGCTTCAACGCTAATCATGCTAACTATGACTCTGTCACAGGCAGTTTGACGTATGGGAGTAGATGGATGGGGGAAGTGCCCACTGCGAAGCTCTCAATTTACCACTTGGTTGGAATCTACAGGCTGCATTTGAAGAAAAGATACACATTTCACACCAGTTCAACCATTGAACTGATGCGGATTATTCTCAAACAGCAGGGGTCAGATGGGAACTTTGGAAGACACGATATGACATGCAGTCAAAGGCGTGAACTCCAAAATGAACCAAGGCGCACGTGCGTATATAATGTGCACCCCTGAGAACTGCACTAAAGGGACAACCTGTGGTTTGATACCTTTACAAATACATTTTTTAAATGTTCTTTACTTTTGTTTTTACAAGGAAAACTAAGCACGCTGCCTATCCACTATGTTCGTGGCCTAAAGGTTATCGACACCTTATTTTAACCTTTTGAAACCCTTTGTCTTCTTGTCATCTTAATATGGAGATGTCATGATTGTGATTCTCCTGCAGCGGTCGACGCAATAAAAGCGCTTCATCTTATCCTGCATCTCATTACAGATCTGGATAACAGCCTTTTGATGTTGGCGAGTTATGTGTGGGTTTAACCCATTACATTATCAGTACTTCCTGCTGTCTGACCACTCCGTCGACCTTTGTCTCTGCTCGTCGGCCTTATCTGAACAGACGGGCAAACATGTGACAGAACTGGACCCCTGCCAGTCCAGGATCAGAAGAAGTTTACGTCAAATTCCCTTCTCTGTGCAGGAGAGACACACTGTTTCTCTTCCTCGGAAATGTGCGTTTCTCACAACACATGTACGAGCACAAACCACCTTCATGTTGATTTGTTGACTGCGAGGCAATAATTAGCCGCAAACCACATTTGCACATAAACCAGAGCCCCGCTTTCCCTTTGATTCAGACGTGGTCATTGGCCAATGATAATCGCCTGCGTGATCTCTAGCCTCGGGGGTCAACAGTGCAGAACCGTCAGGTCCAGGGGCCCAGAAGTTCAAGGGTCACATTTAGCCCTCCAGGTCTATGGTCACAGAAACAGCTGGAAAGTTATGTATGAAAGAGCAGAAAAAATGAAGGGGTTCTGAAACCTTCATAAGCCCCCAGCAGAAAACGAGAAGATCTGAAATGACTACAATATCTAGAGGTCGGGACCTTTTTTTGTGGCATGTGGTGCGTAGTAGTCCATTTAGAATGTATTGGTTTTAATTTTCATTCCAGGTAAATATTTGAGTAAGAACTTGCAATAACTCATCATTACACTCTGAGCTGGAATGGCTGTCAGTAGGGCACAGACGGCCCAACAGAATCCAACCAAGCTGCAACAAATTGCACACAATGGTAGAGATCAGTCGACTAAATATGCCCGATTTCTTACATCAAGATCCATGAATTATTAACTGTGAAATTGGTGAAAATGTAATATTATCGCAATGTTACAGAAAGTGAGAAAAATGTCCTGAATGTCCCATCCTTCCACCAAATTTCGTGGAAATCTGTTTCGTAATTTTTGCTTAATTCTCCCGCAAGCAAACAAACAAACAAAGAGGACAGGGGCCAAAAACGCAACCTCTCGGCTGAGGCAATGACGTGCAATTGCATTCTAATGAATATGTATCTATGATCTCATTGCTGTTTTATGCTATTTGTGTCTTTGCTGGCATGCACATGCAAGTATTGTCTTCTGCGCAATCAGCCATCAATATCTTTCCCAGCTGCATCTCATGAAGTCATACGCCTCAGTTCCATCTGCTTCCGTTGGTCCGAATCTCTCCACTCACACGGGGTTGAGAAAACTCATGGGATCCGTTCATATAAAAATGGAGATGGATAATGTAATACTACGACTTCTATGGGTTTCTATTTGTTTTTTAAATCCTGCAAAGATCCCTGGAAGCCCTTGTTAAAGTCTTTTAATAATTGCCACTGGACACTGCACAAAAGCAGCATGATCTTTATCAACTCTGATGATGATAATGTAAACGTGTTGTGCAATGAGAACATACAACAATCCCTTTGTTTGAGTTGAAAGTATCGCTTCAGAGGAATTTCAACTGAGCTGTACAAACCAAGATTAGATGTGTCTTTTTCATTTTCTTTCCTTGTAATTTCTCATTGCAATCACTAAAGTTGTGTCAATATTGATCCTTCAAAGACTCAAATGACACTTGTATAACTGCACCAAGGCCCGAAAACTCCCCTTAAATTCATACTCATAGATGTCACATGCCTACTTTTTTATAATCAAGATCCACGTACTGTTCCCTGGTATATTGCAGTGTTAAAGAATCCTATTTGTTCAGATCTGTGCAAACATTTTAATGGTCTCTTTCTTCCATCTCCCATCCTTTGACCACGTTTTTTTTGAAAACATAGCCTCCTTGGAGTGAGGTAATAAAAATAGAATATAAAATCACCCCTGAATGTTCCTAATATAGGACACTGTAAGAGCACCACAGCTTTGTGATTACACCCACAATGTTCCGTCAGTCCAGTGCCACAACGCTATCGGCTCTACATCTCGCAGATGCCTCACCGTCAGTGACGTAAAACCCCCCTTCCTACTTTGAACACTACAAAGGGAATCCTGTATGTGCTGTCGCTCGAAACAGTCGTCCTTGAGGATGCCTGCTTAGTTGGTGATAAGAGAGTGAAAAGAGCGTCATTGATTTAAAACCCAGCACATTACAAAAGGGGGAAGCATACCTGCTAATGGGGAGGTATTTAAATTGCGCGCTGTCAGCCTTCGTGTTGAAGCCTTCTGCAGTCCGGTCTTATCACGGCCCTTGAAGAGAAGGCCTGTCAATCTTTCGTTTTTTCATTCCTCTCCCAGCAGGCCTGCTGAATGTCGGCCGTGCTGTTGAAGTGCACACATATATTTCATGCAGGGGTCAGAGTGGACATGCCACAGCTGTCCGCGGTGAGATGGACTGGTGCCTGCAGTGATCAATAATCTGGAGGCTCCAGCCACCGGATCCTCCAACCCGCTGACCCACCCGCTGATCTCTCCCTCGACGGCGCTCAGGACATTTTCATTCATAGCTCAACTTAACTCTTACACTAATTCTCTCTGACCCAGCAGATGGACTCGCTCTGCGTTTTACTCTCTTCTATGAATGTGTCCATTCTTTCATTATCACACCTCCATCCATCGTCTACCGCTTTATCCATTTAAGGATCGTGGGGGGGGGCTGGAGCTGGAGCCCATTATCACACCTTTCCCCCTTTAATTTCCCTTTGCCATCCTGTAAACTGCATCTCCCTTAAGGCTGTGATCCTCATATTTTCAAAGGATGTTTTGCATTTGGTTTTTGATGAATACTGATTCAGCTCTGAAGCAAACAGAATTTATGGTATAAATGTTTTTTGTTCATGAAATCTGGGACATTTGTTTGGATGTCATTATTTTTTGGTATTTGGTCATGAAACCAAATACCAAAACTTGTCTGTCAGAATGCAGTATTGTGTAAGCTGCTTGTTGAGCATCCAAAAATCTGCCAACTAGCGTTAACTTCGTCCTTGTCATCCCGTTGAGTCTTGTTTCTTTGTAACGATGCGCGAGATCAACCTATGTCATCGCCGCGAGTGTGTTCCCTCGAACTTGGCACACTTGTTTGTCTTCTTCTTTTCCCCCAAAAAAACGTTTTGTCCATTTCTCTTTGAAAGCATTACATTGCATCACATCTTCTTCTCTGAACAGTCGCAATGATGCTTGTCAGCGGTGACACATAATAGCTACGTATGTGTTGCGTTGAGCCTGACCGTGACCTGACGGACAGTCAAGTGAGTTTGCCTTGTCTCGCTGCGCTCTTTGAAGAAATTGATTAACACCTTCAAGGAAAATCCGTCCGCACTTTGTCAGACATGGTATGAGTCAGTTCAGAGGGCCAACACATATTTGCTTTAAACACGTCTATTCTCACAAATTTTGACACTTTACTCAGTGTTGGCCGTATGTTCACATTAGATACATTTTTTTTGCACCAAAAAAAAGAAGGGATTATGTTGCCAAATAACTGAGTGAGCCTAAAGAAATCCTGTCTTTGGATTATAAGGATTGGATACCCCTTATGAAAACAACATAAAACAACTCTTCTCATCATTTCTTTCTGATTTACAGTACTTAGACCTGATCAAATCAAACACATTGTATTTTTGGAGGGAACAGTTTGGATGCTTCAAACTACAGTATTATTCTAAAGTCAATCTGAAACAGAAAAGTGCCCCACCTGTCTTCTGACTACAGTATGAGTGTCTAATATGAACAGTGCGCACTATAAACATGAGAAATCAGCCCGTCTGGGGTGGAGACGTTGATGGGACGCTACAGATGATTGCTTTCCAGTTGGATCTGGTTACGGGAGTTGTGGTCCAATTGAGGTTTAACACACTTTCTGGAGAGTAAAGTGTAATCCCGCTGTGATTGATAATAAACAGGCTCGACACTCACCCAGAACCTGCCAAGAGCACTGCCAAGACAAATGTGCAGAGGGCGTGGACAACATCTCAGGTGGTACGGATACTGTATACTATATTATACTGGCCTGCTTTATCTCAAATACTGATTTCCAGTGAAACGCCAAGCCAAAAACATTTCCAAGTCATATTTAGCTGATATAATATCAAGCCCTCAGAAGCCAAAACAATCCGGTGCAATTTGATCACGTTTTTTTTCTCAATTAAATGGATTTAGAATTAGCATTACAATTAGCATGATGATCGGCCAATTCTTGACTTCATGAAGAACTGTGCTCATTCTAGTAAATCTAATGTTTTAGATGACCCCTGCTAACAGAAAGACTGTCTTTCTGTCAACATAGGTGTATCTTTGTGAGAAGATGTTCAGATGCGTGTTGCAAAGCCGCCGGTCCGTTTCGGACCGTGTCTAAAACAGAAGTACTATGGCCTGATTGTCATCTGGTTGACAACCACTAGATTTGTCTTTCACCATGTGTGGCTCATGGGAATTCACGATCTTTGCACTCCCTGTATCATCCGCTCAGGATCATTTCAGTAAGCTTTACATTAGGGGGCCTATCAGTTCCTTTTCCTGGATGACATCAGGATAAGTAATGTATCTGGACAGGTTATCCTGCTTATTGTCACTGCCTTCCTCATACATAACGGTGAGGGATCCTGTCAAGATGTGAGTAACGTGTGGTTCCGATGAAAATGTCTCATAAGTCAAGACAACGTGGGCAGAAGGTGCTCGGAAATCTGTGTCTTGTAACAGGAGTTAAGGCAAAACACAATGTGACGGTGGTCAAACTGGGGGCATAAGAAATCAGTATGTTACAGTTCTGTTAACCTTATTTAAACTTAAACCCCCAGAAGACCTTTCCAAAGACGGGGGCTTTATTAAACAAGCCTCTTATCTCGCAAGTGATCTGTCTGGATATTTCTTTTCCTGGCTGCCTAAACTGTCCAGAGTCCTCTGGCAAGCGGGGGCAGCACAGATGTCCAGCTGTGCAGCAGTAGTTAAAGGTCTCGGCCAATCTGGACACCATCTGAAAAAGAATTGTGACCTACCTGGATTCTACCTGGTGCTCAGCACAGAAACTGAACTCTGTATCTCTGTAAGCGGCGCAACTGTATTTTAAGTTACATCAGGGAAATTCCTGATTCATAGCAAATGGTTATACTGTCATGGGGGGAAAAGGCTCACGCTGGAACCTTGAAGGATTAACCCCATTTACCGAACACAGACACTGGGGGTCCGAAAATCTGCGACTACTTTCCCATTCACTTGAATGGGAAACATCAAATCTTAGGTCAAATTCGGGTTTGGTGTGTGCAAGTGTGAAGCCTCCTCTCTGCCATCACTAATGCTGCTCTCCATTGAGGTCTAACTGCATCTGCTCTGCGATCTGATCACTTCTCACTGCAACGTGTTCCGTCTGTATCCTCACCTTGCTTCAACATGCGTCTGCCCTGATCCTGATCCAGATCCAGATCACATCTTGACGTCGGGTGGACACGGGGTCTATGAGCCACAAGTGTCTTTCCTGTGGCTTGACTTTAACATTGTGAACGTTGCTCCATCGTTTAAAACAACCTCATGTCCGCATTGAGAGTGTTTTTCCAGTATTAATCCTATACCACAGTCCATTGTGTTAATGGCACAGATTTTACCGTCTTCAAACCGGTGACTCCGGAAGGCAAAATTGATGCTGCATCCTCTCAGACACTGCACGTGGAAGTTACGGAATATTATTTCAAGAAAGCCCCAAAATCACAACGATTAGCTGTTAAAGAACTGTGAGACAGTGTGTTTCCAAGTAGAGAGTTTTATTTTATTCTGTGCACAGATACAGGGATAAATTACGCGACGTCATGATGCTGTGAACACGCCGACCGCACAGTTGCCTCTGGTAACGCTCATTCACACCCAGACCACGCTGTGTGCATTGTAACAGTGTGACACATCGACCAATCGGAGGACCGGGTCGCGCTCCCCTTGGGAACCCTTGTTTCTTTCTCTGATTTGCCAACACTAAGCATGACCATATGAGCGTGAGAGCCTTTTTCTTCTCCCTCAGTTTCACATTCACCTTCTTGTGTTACACCTTCCTGTCGCTCTGTCCACCTTCCCCTTTGCCGTCTCCCTCTCTGACTCTCTGGCCGACTCACACAGGGGATAACTCCAACTCCAAACACTGCAGAGTTTTTAAAACAAACCCATTTCGCCGCAGTAAAAATAAACCCCTTTCTCCCTTTTCTCTCTCTCTCCGTCTTTCCCTCTCGTTCTCGCTCTCTCCCTCATTTCCCTCTATTTAGCCACAGTGAAAATAAACGGCTCAGTCTCTATTTATTTTACTTTGGAAGACCCGACCACCGCAGAGATTTCTCCCGGCCATTTCAACTTTAACCTGCTCAATTTCCCCGCTAGACCAACTTAATCTGGCGCGTCATGCTGCTAATTTGCGACGTGCGCACGTATTAGGGAGCCAATTAGACGTCGGTATCTTCAGACACCAGAGTCCACCATCCTAATTTGGTGATTATTTGAACCCAAAGCAGACGTGATTTCCTGAATTAAGACATTTAGTTCCCAATTAAGTTCCCCTCCAGAGCAAAAAAAATACAAATTAATATTGTTAAACATTGCAGGTTTTCCTGCATGGAAAGTTTTTTAAAAAATAGAAAAACTCTGTAAAGGGACTGGAAGCACGTTTATGCTTATGTCCTTACAAATCTGAAACTGTGTATATTCAAATATGAAAATGTTGCATGCGTCGTTCCTCCACCTACCGCTGAAACATCGGAGAGCCTCCGACAGATGAGCATCAGTAATTGTGCACCGAAATTAGTGACCAAAGCCAATGGATCAGAATGGTTGTGTTGTGAATGTTGTAAGCATCTTTGTGCTTGTAACTGGCTGACGTCGTGTTCGCAGTTGTGCCAATGCAAGCTCTCACCCTCTGTACAGTACTGACTGATGTTTCAAATCCAGGCAGTCTGACTCAAAGGTGGAATATATAACTTGCACTGATAAAATTCCCTCACAATGTCTTCTATGATATATATATTTTTAAAAAAATCAAGGTTTGGGCGCTTTGAGCTGCTCCATGTGCAGCGATGATGCATTGTCCCGCGTCAGAATGCTTTGAGGTCAGTGGTGAAGCTGAGCAGCTTTCCCCATTTTAAGACCTGAAAGAAGGGTGACACATTACAGATGCCAGGAAATGCGAGCGCGCATGTGGACGTGAGCGAACCCCGGTCTCATGTGCAGGAGATACGGGGAGAGTAATGATAGGCTTGCACGTGGGCGTGTTATGGCCAAACACAGGAGGGGGGTTTTCTGCAAGTGTTAATGACCCGGGAGTCCCGGGACGCACGGAACTTACTCATTTTGGCATCGGAGGTTGAAAGAACTCGAGTTGCCAAATGTTTGCCGTCCAAATATAACTGATGACCACCACCAACGTTTTTTCACGAGCACTGAATCAAACGGTGGGATAGGGTGTCCTGTTTATTTAATGTGCTTCGCCGTCAGCGGTTAGATGAGAGCGGCTCTGACATGCATTATTAGCATATTAGCTCAAACGTTGGCTTGTAGGTTCATTGTTGACTTACACTTTATTTTAGGTGGATGAAGAATAGTAACGTTATCTTAGCTGCTCGCTACATACTATAGCGACAAGAACTGTGAATGACATAAGCAGAGGTCCACAAGTCAACTATAAGAGGAACAACTTCATTTTCTCTGTCATCAACTGGGGAAGATTGGCAGCCCAATACGGACCACAACAATTCCCCTCCACGTAATCAATTTCTCCACGTCTCATTTAAAAATTCTCTCATGCGATATCTCTTATTCCCATGGGCCCCATTCCATTTTCCCATCTTTTGTTATTCTTCAGCATCCTCCCACCTCTTTCTCTCTCTCTCTCTCTCTCTCCGTCTCGCCAGCAGACTCCCCCTGTCCTGTAGCGTCTCTTCTACGTTCCTGTTCGACTCCCTCCGGTTCTTCCCCACCCCTCTCCGCGGGAGCTCCCCTATCAACTCCCCCGTGCCTTTCCGTCTCACTCTCCTCTCGCATGCTGCCAACTCTCTTCTGCTCTCCAACGAAAACATTATATCATCATCATCATCATCATCGTGCACATGCAGCATCGCATATTGTTCGACAGAAGAGCTTGAATTGTCTGAGGAAAACACAGACTACCTTTTGTCTTGTAAAATCACTACCAGGTTGTTTCCAGTTCGCCAGCCAGATCTCTATTTGGTTGATAAACAGCACTGTCTCCCTTTCTTCTCTCTTCCCAGAATCCCATTTGCTTTGAGCTGGTGGTTACTCACTGAATGTTTCATTAATCACTTCTTCTCTTTTTACCCTCTTTGAGGGTTTCTACTTCGGAGGTAACATACACACTTGTTTCATTTTACAGGATTTAATGTGTTTTTGTTTAACAATATTTTCTCCGGTTTGAATGTATCTTTGTCCTTTGCCTTTGTCTTGCTTTGTGGAGTGAAAGGATCTGTTGTCCCCTATTCCCCTTAGAGAACAACTTGCCATCGCCTCTGACAGCTTACATTGTTTCCCCTCAGGCAGCAGAGGGGGAAAGGCTCAATATGCCACAGATATTGTTCATCAAGCCAATGTGTGCAACAGTTTGCGTTGTGAAAGGCTCCTATTCTTTTAAGGACACTGACCTCAACTCAAATGGGAACGGGATGGTTGGACCGTCAACGCGTTGCTGACAGCATGTGAGACACAATGCATAAGGGCATACGAGTGCTGTATGCAAAATTTTGATTGGGATGTGTCCACGTGTGTTTACCCACTTCCAAGAACTCTGGACAGAGGGCTCATTCATCTGTGCTACTTGTGTGAGTTTTTAAATTGAGATAGTGGGTCTGTGGTGTGTCACTGTGCCTGATCAAACGAGAAACACATTGAGAGAAAAAAATGTGTGTGTGTGTGTGTGTGTGTGTGTGTGTGTGTGTGTCCACACTGGCAGACAACTGCCCTGGCAACATCTGGCCATGCATCCTCTATAGCTCCCTGAGCACAGAGAAAGACAGTATTGTTTTGTGGCAATTACACTAACACACATAAACATCCTGCGGCGTATAGCATGTGTTTGAGATTGACCCACGAGCATGTATGCATGTACATTGGAGTGGTAAGCGACACAGCTTATGGAAAAGCGGCTTCAAAGAGCCTTCAAATACCACTTGTGTGCATGTTTGTTTTATCAAAACATGTTCTGTTATTTTCTCATGCAGCACCATCAGGGGCTTTAAACCATTTTTGCAAACGCTGACCGCAAATGTAAGAAGCAGCTGGCCTTAAATGACCTTAACCAAAGGTTGTTATCAAGCCGCACGACGAAGCAGCGATTTCTTCCATCAACTGCCTCCTGCAACATGCTCAAACTTCACTGGGCCTGTGCAGCTCTGGGGTTTACACACCACCTGTTGTCTTGACAACAGGACCCATGTTGCATTGTGACATCATTGCTGGGTCCAATTAGGTTGCCGGGGAAAATCCCCCGCTGCACAGTCCAAACAGACCCACCGCACTTCACGTCAGCTACAGCTAGCCTTCAAGGAAGCACTCTGTTTGGGTGGAAACTCGCGCACACATTAGCACACGCACGCTCTCTCACGGACGCCAGACATGTGAACACCGACATGCATGTCGACGGCGGTGTGTGCACTTTTCAGGTTCCAAAATATATGCTTTCGATCTTTTTCTGTGTTTATGCACACGCACTGGCGCACATGCAGAGCAGCTGCGAGCGGAGACGGCCAAATTGCTAAAGAGTCTCATTTCTTAGAAAGAAGATAACCGCTCCAACTTTCCTTATGTCTACCAAGAGTTTGGAAGCAACATGTGCTCAGTGCATTAAGCACACAGTATGTCACTAGTACGGCATGAACACAAAGACAAGTTACTTCATTCCTTAATCAAGTAGTGGCATTTTCTACAATTTCCCCACATATCCACATATTGGCGTGTTCATGCAGTTTATACAATAGGCCGACTTGTTTTTAAAACACTTAACGTCCCAAATATGGAACAAATTCATTGTGCAGAGATGAGAAGAAAGAAATATTCTGGAACGCACAATGAGGCCAACTGACCAGACACATAAACAGGAACAAAGTGGAGAACGTTGGCTAATGAGTCTCTAAGCAACTTGGGATGTTTGATGAATCATCTGTCAGGAAATCCTCATAGTGTGTGTGTGTGTGTGTGTTTGTGTGTGTGCATGTAAAGTGTGTTTATCTGCGGCGCTGTGAGAAATGCCAAATCGCCCTCATCGATATCACCCGATGCGAAAAATGGGTTCTTGCCCACTGTTACTAACAGGAACACGAGCCAGGGCAAACAGGGGTGTAACCTCATCATGCATCAATGCATGACTCTGCCAGGGTGTGGTGCCTGGATCGCTGTGCAAATGTATCTGCAACTGCACGTGTGTGTGTGAGAGAAAGAGTGTGTGTGTGTGTCTGTGTGTTTGCATGTAAAGTGTGTTTATCTGCAGCGTTGCGAAAAATGCCAAATCGCCCTCATCGATATCAGCCGATGGGAAAATGGGTTCTTGCCCACTGTTACGAATTGGAACACGAGCCAGGGCAAACAGGGGTGTAACCTCATAATGCATCAATGCATGACTCCGCCAGGGTGTGGTGCATGGATCGCTGTGCAAATTTATCTGCAACTGCACGTGTGTGTGTGTGAGAGAGAGAGAGTGTGTGTGTGTGTGTCACTGTTTTCTGCAAGATGAAGGGGGATGGGGTTGAATGGGAGGGGAAGAGCGAGGAAGAAGATGGACGAAAAACTGGGAACAGGAGAGGAAGAGGGGCACTATGAAGGAGAGGAGGAGGATAGGAAAAGCAGAGTTGCATGAAAGAAGTAAAGGAAGAAGCACCGTGGGTGAAGATTCAGAGGGTTACATGTTCATCATGATGTGGCTTCTCTGACTAACTGATCGATTGAGTACATTTACTGTTTAATTGCCATGCAGGCTAATACAAAAAAAAGAAACAATATTGAGCAACCATCTTGTAAATCTGCAGGGATTACATCATTTAAAGCTAGTTGTAAAAACAAAGGTTAGTCTTGCAAAAAAAAAACCTGGTGCAACTGTTGCCAGAACGTAATGCAACATCCACTGGCCAAGTGCAGCATTTGCCAAAAGGGCACATGCCTGGGAATAAATTTGTTAATTCGACTGCTTCCCATGCCATTGTCAAGACAGAAAAGAAAATTACTCCCAATGATAACTTCAAAGAGCTGTAAAGTCCTGTCCCATATAGTATAAAAATGTTGTGTTGAAATCTGATAAACTTCTCACCTGTAGATCTCTCAACGGTCACTTTCATTTTTTTCACAGGTATAGCCAAAGCCACAAACCCCAACACTGCCCATTGTGTTTCCTGTTCAGATTGGTTTTCAATGATGATGTTGCTTAAAAATGTTTCTATTGAAAGTTTACATTTTATGGCCAAATGCAAAGCCACGCAGAACTTGGATAGACAAATTATGTCAAGTAAACTATTTGAAAACAATTTTTGAAAAAAAAAAAGTCAATTTCGGATGTGTGTATGAGATGAAGATCTTTTTGATAATCCTCAAATTCTATGTAGAATGCATTATACCGGAGCCAGACAGTTTGTAAGCAGTCATTATTGGTTTATGTCATCCCGGAACGTGCCTGTTGAATGCTGTCACCTCTCTCCGTTCCATGATGCCATTCTTCATACTCTTCTTCTAGCAGGGGCCGTTGCTTTGGCCAATGGCTCCCATGAGATCACTTCAAAGCAGCTCCGAAAGTCCACTGAAAACTTGTCTGTTGATGGAGACTGGGTCTGACTGACACATACACACAACATTCACACATCCGGGCCTGCGCGCACCGACGCACGCCGTCAAGCGCTCGGGAGCACAGAGTCCCGTCTGTCCACGCTGCCAGCTGACATCACCTTTTTTATGAAGTGCACCCTGTTTTACACTGGCGCGGGCCTTGTTTAGATTGGGTCGAGCTACAGTATGAACCAGGGCCGGGGCCGAAGCTAATACTGCTGAAGGGAGGATCCGGGGAAGGAAACCTGGAGCTGTGGCTACAAGAGAATGTAACCAGACCTGAGACAGGGGCATTTTGGGTCTGAGGTAGTTGGGGCTGGAGCATAGGTTATTAGGCCACGCAGAGCATCTACAGCTGGTGATGGGATTGATTTTAATAGTGGAAGGGGAGCGGCTCATGTTCTGGCTTCACTTAGAGCAAATATGGGTACTTTGGGGGGCTTAAGGGCAGGACCCTGAGGAGGGGAAGGGGTTTTGAGGTCTGGAGTGTTGGGTGAAGTTTGGTCCAGCGGTTGTTGGACATAATAATGAAGGGAAAGAAGAAGCTGAGAGAGGTAAAGCACCAGCAAATTTTCTCATTGTATTTGATTAATAGCGGGCTCTGACTTTATTCCAGACAGCACTTGTTGGAGGAGGAGAAGGCAACTAAAATGGCATCCTATCCAAATTCTTCTTCGAAGCTGGAGTTACACCAGCAACCATCCAGGCTCCGTCCAAACCAGACACTGGACCCGGGCTGGAGAATGAATCCCAGGCTCAAACTCCTGGAGTTAAAATCGTATTATATCACATCATTAATCTCACTCATTTTACACCATGGTGCTGCAGTTAGCAGGCCAGAGTGTTGGGATAGACATTTTCCAGCAAGCTCTCTCTCTATCTACACTCTGAAGCAGGCGTTTGAAAGGATGAGATGGACCTTGTGGTTACGGTGGTACGTCTTGAGTCAGCTTCTTCCACCAGCAGTCAGATGGCATCTGGTGGGTAGCCACGGGCATGTGAGCGAGGGAGTTTGTGTAAAAGCCAGAGAACAGAGACAGAAAGAGTCAGGACAGTGAAGCAGTAAGGCAGAGTTTGAAGAAAACATTTATTTATTCTCAATCCAGTTTTTTTTTTCTCATGTTATTTCTTTTTCAAATTCAAGTTTTTGTTAAACTTCTGCAGCCAAGGAAGTCAAGGGAATGGAAATAGGCCTTTTTCATCTGATGACAACTTTACGTGTCATAGTAACAGCACAGGTGAAGAACTCAGCCAAAACATGTATTTCTAAATTCACACACTTTTTGCTCTGCTGTAAGCTCCTCCCCTCCATCACCGTCACAGCAACACACACACACACACACACACCTGTAGCCCAATTGTACTTCAATCTGCTCCAATCCCGCCCCACAATTCACAACCCCCCTCCTAAAAACATTAGAATTTTTTCTCAAATTATCAGGATCAGCAGGAGTTTTCCAGATGATAAGATTAAAGATATTTGCATACAATTTTAATTGTGTGTAACTGGAATGTTGTGGTTTTATTTTATTTTGGTAAAAAAAATAAAATACTGTGAATCTTCATAATTCATCAAGTGCAGCCGCCACACAATCAAATACGCAATTCATCAATCTGTCCCTGAATTCTTTGATTCTGAATTCCAATATTGTTGACATGTTAATTTATCTGAACCTACTTTTGCAAAACAGTCTGTTGCTGGGAATACTGTGCCGCTTACTTCCATTATCGTAGATCCTTTTTTTTCCCACTGAATTTGATTTCCCAATCAAAACTATTTGTCAATCATTTTAGTTGAAGCCTGATATAACTTATGCGTCTCCAAGGAGTTGATACAGTTTTCCCTTCTTTCTGTTTTTTTAAGGCTGAGTTGTGGGATGAATTGTTCTGGTGCGTGGAGGTTAGAGAATCTGTGCGATATGCCCAATATCAATGTTCTACTGAGCACAAATACTGGGCAAGAGATGGGATGTCTCCATGGCTTCTATTGTACCTTTTACTTTATGTTAGCCATGTCTTTATATGGAATATTTATCACAGAAATATACAGCTACAATCAGACGACTATATGTGCACTGAGCAAATGAACTGTGAGACTTGACGTAAAGTTTGACGTTGCGTTATGTTATGGCTCTCACTTATACAGTATCTCCTACTGGCAACTTCACATACATGTGCTCTAACAGTGACTGAGCCATTGTCACTGATTTTACTCTCTCATAACCTGTGACCACATACTCGGGGAGGTAATGTACGGTCCTTTGGCGAACGGTTTACCTCAGTGGAAGAAATCTTTCAAACAACTCAATCCAGTTGTAAACTGATTTAATTCCATTTGAAATTTCATTCTGTTCACCTGCTGTCCACCGCATTACAAATGACTTTGGTTGAGTAAGTCATTTCAACATATATCACAGAATAAAAAGGTCCAGGATGTAAAGCAAATGTCAGTCCAATTTATATCCTGCATGTTTGAGAGTTGGCTGCATTTTCTACCGGAGGTTTGCTTCGGGACAAGAGGAGAAACAGATTTCAAAGTGAGGTTGCGCAGTATTATGTTGCAATACTCACCATATAATATCAACAACTACTTATTTCCCACCATTAGGGGTGTTGTGGCCGACTACTGTGTTACAGTTATTCACCGCTGGAGATGATCAGCATAATTTGGGTTTTGTTCTGGCAGAGAAACACATGTACTTTTTAAAGGCTGTTGAGAGATATAATGGCCGTAATGCTGACACAGTGAGTGAGTTATAGTAGATCCCCCATGTTGTTCGGTGAGTCAACTGCTGAATGGGATCATTTTGGCCATGAAAATATGCTGTCCCCTTTTAATTAGAGAATTATTGAATTTCCATCATTGGCAGATATCTATGAAGCCACTGATATGACTACTGACACACAAGCTAATTGAAACTATTGATATGAGATTGCATCTTTTTAAAGAAAAGCAGGAATCATGTTTTTGCAAAGAGGTGTGATTGTCCCTCTTTAGAAGAGTGATTTGAAAATCCTGTGAATCGTCTAACGGATTCCAAGAAGGCTTTGTTTTCCAAAGCTTCTAGGAAAGCTCTGAAGGGACTAAGTGGTTTCACGGTTGTTGTTTGCCAACAGGAAGTGCTTATAGGGAACACGGTCAGTTTACATGGTCGGCATCGGAATGTGTTGCTGACAGATTGACACAATTTTCAACAACACATTTGGTCCCATTTTCTATCACAGGCGCTGTCAGACGGATCCATATGCTTTCAGGGCATTTAGTCAAACCAAAGTTTCCCGAAACGGTTAGTCATCCGTACCCCACAGAGTGCAGAAATACAATGTGATGAGGGACGCTATTTGAGGGAAAATGTTAATTCTACTTTCTCTGAGTCAGAATCATCCACAGCACCGAAGAGCATATGTCCTGGGTGTGTGGCAAGGAGTGGTTTCGATGTTCGATCATATTTTCTAACTAACAAGGCTTAATGTAGCTACGTATCATCGAGAGAAAGATGATGTGTAACACAGGTCATCAAGGATTTGAAAGTCAAACATAAGGTTGAATATGTAAATACAACAAGATGTTACTATGCAAATGCGATCTGCACTTTTGTGGCCCTCTGTGATGTGTTCATGCTGTCTAGGTCAACTCAGTTCATTTACAACACAGGTATGAAGCCAGTAAAGCTTTTTTTGTAATCATGATTTGTATTTCTGTTGGAGCTTCAAATATCTAATCGTTGCAGAGTAGCCGTATTATCACTGTGAAACAGTATATTTTGTGAGCCTGACAGTTAGTTGTCACAGGGGTTATGTAACTTATTGTAGCCTTTGGAACTTGCGGCTAACATCTGTGATTTGCCTCAACTCCAACCGTAAAATTAGCGCCGCAATAAATCTCAGCAAACTTTAAAACCTATTCCCTCTTATTAGAAAATGATTTTGGCTCAAGGGCTTCGTGATGAGTGTTTCTCACCACGCATTTTCCACCGATACCTTCTGAAAATGAACACATACTCACACATATTCAGGCGAGAATGTGCCGACACATGTTGCTGTGTAGGGTTGACACAGGAGTCAGGGCAACAGATGTGGAGAGTGGCCGGTCAGTGTGTTAAGGTCAGAGGATTATTTTCTGTTTGTTTTTTTTTTACATTTCATTCGTTTTTCATCAGTCTTTATCAGCTTTTGCAACCATAACTTAGTCAAACCAAAGTTTAACTAAAGTTGAGCTGGTTAATTTGACTGATTCTAAAATTACTAAATGTGTAAAAGGTTGATAATTTTGAAAATAATTCATGACAACATGAAGTTACATAAATGATAGCTGGATACATTAGCTGCTTTGAGTCTGCATTCATGTCTAACTGGCTGTGGCTGGTATATTACCTTAAAGGAGACATGTTATGCCCATATTCAGGTTCATAAGTTTAATTAAGGTTATTACGTGGAAAAGTTCTACATGCTCCAATGTTCACTAGGCACATCAGTTTCCTCATACTGTCCATTCCTGCATCTCCTCTTTTCACCCTCTGTCTGAAACACTTGGTTTTAGCTCCTGTCTCTTTAAGGCCCCTCCCTCCAATTAAAGCCCAGTCTGCTCTGATTGGCCAGCTGGCTCAATTTATTGTCAATAGTGGCGGCCTTCGCTCTCGCTTTACTGGCTTTGTCAGGGGGATGTCAGACTAGCCGCTATAGGCGTGCCTTCACGATGTCACGGAAGTATCTGACGAGGCGTTTCAGGAGCTTCAGGAACAGTTTTCTGTCAGGGATAGGAGCTCCCTTTACCACGGACTTTTGGCTTTTTTTTTACCCTTGCAGTCCTTTTGCATTCCCCAAAAACCTCTATAACACACCATAGGAAAGAGCGATAACTGAAAAAAGAAGTCCGATACAATTTTAGTTGTTACATAAAAGATAAAAAGTCTAACATTTATTTCTAATTTGATTGGAAGATATTGTTCAATTCTTTTACAAAATGTTTCCTTAAGGCTTTACTCCCATAAAAAAAAACAAGCCCACAGGTCACCTGTGGAAGCAGGTTACTATGATCCATAGTTACGTTTTATTGTTAGGCATATTTTGGTGACCATAACTATGTGACGAGAGCAAAGGAGGACGTCCGGTTGCGTCATATAAAGAGTGACTAGGTTGGGGTGAAAAGGATGACTCCACAACACACACAAGACTTTCACAAAACAGACCACAGATTGGTTCCTGTGTGAAACTGATAGTGGTGTTTCTTTTATCCACGACCATTCCACAAACCTGAACTGCGTGCTTATTACCTTTAACCACGACGACTTAGGATGTCGACATGCGGGCTTTGTTACGGGAGAGGGTCAGCGACTTTTTGCCAAAAAAAAATGTATTTCACACATTTGAGCTTTTCTTGTATTAGTGCATCACAAAATATGAGTTAAATCACGACGTGCCCCAGAGATTTGTTTACTATACTGCTTGGTAGCTACACTATTTTGTGAAGCTATGAATTGTAAAATATATCTGACGGCAAGGACTTTTGGATCAACACTGTGACTTTTGCCCCACATTTGAGGCCACATCCTCTCCTGTGATCTCTTGTTTTAATGTTTCCTTTCCTTCTCCCTTTTCACTCCCTGCCTTGGCTTCCCAAAAAACCTCCTGTTCTCGTCTCTCCCTCCTCGTTTCTCATTGGTCTCCACAGATTTTCCTCACCTCACCTCTGCACTGTTATGTCCTCTCCTCTCCTCTCCTCCTCTACTTTTCCCTGCCTCTCATCCTTTTCCGCCCCCCACCGCCTCTCTTCTTGGTCTGTTAGTAACTAATGTTCCTGGGGGAGCTGTTCAATTTGGAGAAAGCCTTACCCCCTGCATTGACATCTGTTGCCTGCTACCAGTGACACACACACACACACACACACACAGCATGTCCCCTCCTGAGTGACCCCCCACCGTCTCTTGTTTCTGTTAAATCGTGTTAACCCTCTCACTTCTTCGTCTTACTTCTTCCACAATCCTCCATGTCCCTGTGTCCGTCCCGCTCGCTCTCTCCCTCGTTTTTCCATCACTCACAAATCAATTTCCTTCCCTTTTCCCTCTTAGCTCTCTCTGTCTCTCTCTCTCTCTCTCTCCTCTGTTTCTTCTCTGCCCTGCTCTTACCCCACACTTCTGTCTTCATCTCTCCCGTTGGGGTCTGTTAGGGGAACAGGGGTAATCCCAAGACTAAAAACGCAGAGATTGCACAAGGCTCTTCACCTTTACCCATGCAGAGTCCTTCTTTCCGGCTGTGATTCATATTTGTGGTGGAGGTCTAATGTGCACGGGGGCTGTTGGCTGTTCATACTCGTGATGTTGGCTGTTCATACACTGTGCATATATTCATAGCTCATGAATTGACTTGGTTCTTTTTGATCTTCACCCTTACTCACCCTTAGTAAATGAACACACTTGGCCCGTCATACAGTGTCTGTTGACATGAACAGCTACATAAAGATGCAGTTGTTTTTAATTCAACAGTGGTGTAACAAACTACAAAACTACAACTCCTTTCTGGTTGTAATCAGAAATCCAGTGGCACTTCCATTGGGCGCTCCTCTGTCAGCAAGAGTATCAAACACGTCCCATTATAGTTAAATGGTTGTGATTGGGCCGACCAGTTTCTAGACGAGGGCCAGAACCATCTGCGAGAGTAAATATGAGCTTACTCATTTGTCCAAGCTATATGTTTCTGGGACCGCAGCCAAAGTTGAGTCAAGGAATTACACTGAGATTGGGAGATGCCAAGAAATACAGCCGTGTGTTGCGTTAGAGACATACGCTTCAAGTCCTCTAGAGGGAAACTTCAAGTATTTGTCTATGATGTAATGGTATTCCCCGTGTATAGACAACTTAGGCTTGAACAAATGTCTTGAAGAGTGAATATTAGTACATGATGAGTACGTTGTTGATAATGATGTAGGATTCAGATTTTTCAAGATGCTCAAAGGGACATTTAGACTGGATTAGATTTATAGCCAGTGAAAGTAATGACTAGACACCTTTCAGGGTATTACACTGAGCGACTGATCAGACAAGGACTGAAACTTTCCTGAAACATTTCCGACGTGAGTACGGCTGTTGGGAATGACTCATCATTGTTCATGATAATCTGCATGATAAACAGAATCCTGTAAATTTGCTTTCATGGCCATATATATTGTTGTCATTACTCCTGGGTGAGTGCATTTTTATATGTTTTATAGGAATTTAACAAAAGTCAGACATCTGCTACTTTCTCTTTTTTTTCCATAACTGACTTGCAATGCCAGTACATATTGATACAGTAGTATTTTCTCAATCAGTTACACATATCTGGCAAGAATTATCAGACTAATATGATAAAAGACTTTTTCACAGATGTGCTGAACACAGACGTAGGAGCAATTTTGAAAAGATTATTTTTTTTCCAACAGTTTCTTTCTGGTTAAAAAGTCGATAACCTTCACCAGTCTCGTGTTGGAGTGGAGGCAGAGCTGGGGAGGAGCAAGTTAAGAGTCTCTGGATTGCGTAAGTGATGAGGTGTTGAAGCTGGAGGGCAGAGCTGGAGACGGCGAACATGCAAAGAGGTGGCAGGAAGCGAGGACAGAGCGTGATGTGGTACAGAACAGAAGTGAAACACGGCTTGCACACCTGGAACACAGGGAAACTTGCTGAATAAAACTTGGTCCACACAGTAGACACAGTGCGATCTGACGTCGTCTGGAGGGATGAGCCGGTGTTTAAATGCTGCAGCATGTCGGCGAGTTGGGTCCAAGGGAGCCACGCCCAGTAGGACATGCAGACACAAAGACAGGGAGAGAAACTGGGGTCAAACTAGGAGGGGAGGGCAGAGAGGAACACGGGGAAAGAGGAGTCTTACCATAACGCCCTCTTCTGATTCGGTCTTTCAGTGGAATTAGAGTGGAATTCACCGCAGTGTGTAACTCCTCTCACACGTTTTATGACCAGCAGTTGTGCGACCACGATCATAGATCTACATTTCAGTGCAGCCTTGCCTTTATATTCTTTGGATATCAGAGCGGTTTCGCTCGTGGCCAAGTTGTAAAAGTTTTCACGAACAGATACAGTCTCACTGATGATAATGATACACAGAGCGTCTGTTGGCGGTCTGCATCCAAACCAAAGCTACATAAAATTACCGCTCTAATGGCTCGTTTTGTCTCGAAGCAAATATATCAGTGCGTCAGTATTAGACACGGCATGGGCTGAATTCTCACACACTCAAAATGTGTTCCGCAGTATATGCAAAAGATAAAATAAAATTTCATATCCCGCCGAAATCTCACAGATAGTTTGGGCTTTTGAAATCTGAAGAAAAAAGAGGGTGTCGAATTTGTATTTGACCACTGTGCATCCTGGGCATTTTAAAATGCTACTGGCTTGATCCATGATTGAAGAAATATTCAGCTCCAAAAGCGACAGGCAAAAAATGACTGATATAAAGTTTTAGTTGGGTAGTGAAAGTAGATTGCCTTTGAACATCGATATTCAGTGTTGTATTGGAGATCTGTGTAGCAGGTGTTTATGACAGAAAAAAAAGATGTCTGTAACTTTCATGTTCAAATAAAGTTAGTTTTTTTAAAATTGCCATATGTGAGGTTTTGTGAGGAGCAGAAGACCCTGACAGGCACTGGTGTAGAATTTATTGAGCCATTTGTCTCTTTGTAGCTTTTGATATCTGTGTGTGGATATCATCAGTGAGCCTCTCAATGCATGATGTACAGCATGGACTGTGCCTCCAGCTTGCCGCTATAAAACATTTTTGCCGAATATGTTTGGCATGTTGGACTGCTCTCCACATGAATACTGTATCAGAGAGGACCTATGTCCAGATGTAGGCTCCTGCTCCTGACGCTGTCGGTACAGTGACATATGGTTGCATACCGAGAACAGGACGTAATCCAAATAGTATATGTCTTCTGATCCCTTTCCCCCGGTTATCCAGTGGACAGATTTGGTACTGCGTTATCACAGTGGCACACACATACAGATGAGAAGAAATCCAATGGAATGACTATTTGTGTTTCCGCATGAGTGGGAGTAGGTGCGTTCCACGATGGGAAAATTTAACAAATGTAGGGAAATCCTTGCTGCTCGGAGGGGGGGAAACAGTAGCGTGCAATTTTTTAAATCGACCTGTTATCTTTAATATTCTCCTCTGCAGCTTGACTTTCACAATATACAGTATCAAACAAAGGCTAATCCAACTGGTTTGAGCTGTTTTAGGTTTCATCTCTGAGCCAAAATAACCGTAAATAACAGTAGCTAACGCCCCTTGATTTTGTTTGCGGATATGTGCTGGTATGAAAACTTTTTTTACAGAATAAACTGTGCAGAAAAGATGTGCGTTCATGTTTTTTTACACATTTTATGTTAAAAGAATGTTTATTTTCCAAATTCAAGTTACAGATATTTGGTTGTATTTGTGTTTTCTTATAGTTATTTAAGTTAATGGTTAAACTGTAAAATATCAAACCTCAATAACATTTCTTTGTTCCATGACAGCATCTTAGGAATCGTTGACTATTCGGTCAGGCTCTAGTAGGGGTGGGCAAGCTGACGGTCTTCTACCGTAATCGATATTAATTTGGCATATTATCTGCTTTTCCGAGGAATCATACAGATCGCAGGGAAGGTTCATAGCTCAGCGCAGATACCGCAATCATCGCTCACTTGTTTTTTTTTTGGATAGCCTAAACGGTGAGAAAATCATGATTCAGATCATGGATCGTGATTCTATCCCAAAAGATCGTCATATGATCTTTTGGGCTATAGGCTCTTGTACTGCTGCTTATTGTCTTTATTTATTTTTACTTGCTTTATTTAAATCCATGTTTGTTACTTGCAGTGTTCTACAACCTCTTGGCGCGAGTTTAAAAGCCGGCCAGCAGCAGCACCGGGAGATCGTGACGCACATGTGCAGAGGAAACACAGAGGACTCGTCCTATGTCAGTTTACTGAGTTGTTATCTTCAAAGCACTGTACCAGTATGCCTGTTGCACATACAACCTATGTACACACACACACACACACACACATTCACCCTTTCATCCTTAAATGCGTTCAGCTGCTCGGAGTGAACCATCTGTTGGTCTTACAGCACCTCAGAGGAAATTAAGGAGGCCAGCGTTGCTCCTAATTGCTGGCATCCGATAAGGTGCGTGGACACACGCAGCATGCGGATGCACGTGCAGCATGGGCACTGAAAGCCACACACACACACACACACACACACTACAGTGAGCCGATTGGTGCTGCATAATCTTATCAGCAGAAAGAGGACTAATTTATCTAAATAAGTCCAATGTCCAGTCAGACCACTGGTCAAGCTCCCGTCACACCTCTGTTTATCAGAGGAGAATGAACCTCTGGAGCCCTGTGGTTCAGGGACTAATGAGCCTTGGTCAGAAACCAAATTGTGAAGCGATGCGCATATCCAGTAATGATTAAATATGTGGTATACGCATGTCATATGCATTCAAAATGAGATCTAAACATTGATTCATTGTGACGTGAGGAAGTGTCCTGGCATCATGTGTTATGTGTCAATGGTGGTTTTCGAAGTTGTTTCCCACCAACGACAAAATCCTGGTCATAGAGACTTTGAGGAGATCAAAATAAAGCTTCACTGCAGTCGTCAACAAGTGTGATGAGAACAGAAAGTCGCTTCCTGATGCACACGCTGGATAAGGATCATATCAAACCGATCACTTTGAGGTAGTACCAGGCGGTTACCACGAACTGATTGCAGTGACTAAGGGTTCTGTGATCTGTTTCAACATTCCGACCACGCAGCCGGCGAGCACCAGACTCCTTTGTGTCTGTCGTATTTATTCGGGCATTTGGCCACTCTGTCCTTTTCATCAAGCGGTGTGTTATGACTGGCGGGCCAAGTCAAAAATGTGGACAAATTGATTTTCATTTTGTCAGCTTAGTGTGAGGCTTGTCCAGGGTAAGAAACAGGATCCAATATTATTCACAATACAACAGCAGAGAGAAAAAAAACTTCAACTGCTGCAGACGAAACAGAAGCAGCGAGAGACCCATGGTTCAAGGGGAAAGATGTTCACAACCGTTATAAAAGATATTTTCATGAGTGGTAAAAAAAAAAAATCGCACAGCACGACTATTGTGGCCACGTGGACTTTAAAGTTGACCCCGTGAGCTCATAACAGGGAACAGATTTGCTGAATCAAATTATAGGAGCAGTTTTCATTTTGAAAGGAGAAAATTACAAATGTGAGCTACCACGGAAGCACTTACAGTAGATCATGTGGGTTTAGCTTTATGTTACCAAGCACCAAATACCATTGTCAATTAAGCCAACGTTATAGCTCCACGAGTTGTTTTACAAATTCTGTCTCAGCTCATTTGATTCAAAACCCATTGCAGGGTCTTAAATATGCACTTGGTGGATACATATTAACATGATCGGTTAACATGCAAAATGACGGAGGCTGATGCCTTGCATGGGCACCAGCAGTTGATGGTCCATATAGAAACATATTAAACACTCCTTTGAAATTGTAATCTTAGCCCAATTATTAAAAGTATGACAAACAGAAAAAAATGCTGTCATAATCTTGTCTAGAGGTTGGACAGAGTATACTATTTTTTTGTTAATATTTTCAAACAATATGTTTCCATTTTAACTTAAATGTTAAGTGTGTTCGCCAAATGTAATGCACATAGTAAAAAAAACTGACATTGCTAGATCACCTGATCTTGATAATCGCTTACATTTATGACAAGGCATATATTTGGTTTTGTCAAAGTTACTGTTTTGTCATTATTAAGTTCTGCCAACATTGATCCATCTCGGGTTTTTTAAAATAAGAGGGGAAAATTCTACATCTATAATTTTCTTCCGATTCAACACATAAACCTTGACAACTGCCTTCTTTGATCGATGCACAGACGGGCATCGAGTATAGTTTTCCAATGTGAACCCATTTCAGCCATCTTGGGTCTTTTCTGAGATTGTCATGTTTTTGGATAAAGGCTGCATGGCTCCTTTAGGACGCATGGCTGTAAACAGACACGGAGAGGAAACTAGGTGGGTGATCATGTTGTTTCAGCCTCGTTACAACAACACCACCAGCAGGGACATCCCCCCTTTACCACACACCCAAAGTCACTGTTCCCAAGCTGATTGACAGTCCGTAAATGTCATCCGTCAACCAGCCGGTATCTAAGCCATCCAATCAGCTGGCTGCGCAGTCACCAGTATTCTATTAACCACACAGCAGGTCGGATGTGTAGCTGGTCAGCCACCAAGAGAGCGAGGCACAAATGAATGCTTCAGTCAGTCAGTCAGTCAGTCAACACCTTTTGGTATCAGCAAGAATTTCCTGTCAGTGTCTCCTCGACCTCGCACACACACACACACACACACACACACAGAAGCGTGCATGCACACACTCGCAGGGCATCAGATACACAGGCACCATCCAGCCAAATGGCTTCCGGTGTCACACTTTGTTACACTTTGTTCTCTGCTTGTTTGAGAAGCAAGTGCTTCCGCTGAAGTCACACATCCATTCAACAGATGTTTCTCTTTCAGGTAGTCGGACGAGTCTACCTGCGGTTTCACTGGCTCTCGTGTATTCCCTTTGGTAAAAAAAACACAGTACTTGTCTGGTTTCTGTACTGTACTTTGGCTGTTGTATAGCTCATGATACGACCCAGCTTGTGGCCTTCCACGAGGGAGCGGGACAGACATCCGGGGGGATTTCACAGGATGAACACGGCGTCTGTTGCACAGATCAAACCACTGACCTCTAGAGATGTTAATTAACGTTGACATTTTCATTTAGTTTTGCTCATTTGTAATGTAGGAAAGGAATAAATTCGCATTGGCTCTTCCTATTTACAGTCATATTTTACATCTCCCAAGGTGTAAAAGCTTACGTTGAACCATTCTTTAATACATTTTAAGTAAGATTTAAAAGATTATTAAAGGTAACACAAAAGAAAAGGAGTTTTAAATGGCTGAGAACATATAGCACTGTGTAGCATATTTTTAAATAAATGGGAGACACATTTTCAAAAATAAAAAGTTAGTGACATCAAGAAAAATACTAGAAAGTGTAATGAGTTACCCATTTCTTGGTGAAAAAAATAATTACTAATTACAGATCAAAAGTAAAATGTAACAAACGTCTTACTCATTACATTCCCCATTTCAGCTTAAAGGGGCAGTCAGCGATTTTTGGAGAAAGCTTCTCTCACTCTTTGTTGTCCTTGATAATTTGAGTTCACCAGCCGGTCCGCGGACCCGTATGTGAGGCCGACACGCTAAACTACTGAGTCCTCGCGTCACTCACCAGCATGTCTCTTAATGTGTCGGGGAGTGATGTTCACAAACTGCACACTGTTGCACCTTTTTCTTGTTTCCAATTTACAGAGCCAGGATTGAAAAATCAAATTATTTTTGACACACAAAGAATCGACAATTAGCGGGCCGTGAGGAAACATTCACAGATTTTTTACAAAACGTGAATTGGTTTAAAATCGCTTCCTGCCCCTTTAAGTGGCCGACCCTGAAATCGTTACCATTTCCTTTCAGATGATAATCCTGAAACATGTAATCACATCAGTGTAACATATCACAAAGTAATAGAAAATGTAAATGTGAGAAAAGTGTCAAAGAACTTATCTGTAAGGCCAAAATCTCTCATGACCTTTAGACGTTGACAGGTTAATAGAATTATACAAACAAAGAAAAGTTCTACACATGTGTCGCACACAAACACACACACACACACACACACACACACACTCAGCAGGTGCATCCACATCCCCATGAGACACACTCAAGCCAAAACAACCAGGAAGCAAATGGCTACATCCAATAAAACAGTCCAACTTCTCCAGTTGCTCTTTTCACTACTTTGTCTAGACAGAAATGTGCGTTTTCTAACAGCATTCAGTCAGAAATCCTCTGTGAAAAGTCTCGTGAGCCAGACTGTTTTCTGAAATCCAGCTCATAAAACATCTTCCAAAAAGTGCTTTAGAAGGTTGTAAATCTATAACTGTGGTATTAAAAGAAATGGGTATATATCTATTTAAAATTTCTAGTACCTCCATTATATTTCAAGTACCCCTACTTTGTTGGCTATTGTGTAAATATGTGGGTTCTTACAGTCCTCTAATTATGGTTTTGAGGCTGTTCAAAATGATGTGCGTACTCACTTTTTTCTGCAGTTTGAGCAGGTTTTATGACCATGAGACCCACTGGGATGGAAAATGCATGAATGTAATCAAGGAAACACTTTTCTCATTCAATTATGAATCTTTTCTGTGCAGATTTCTCATCTTTGTACACTGTCGAGATTTCCCAGGAGGTCTGTGTTGAGGTTAGGATAATGTCAATAAGACATATTGTGTGTCAGAGACTGTACAAGGGGTTTGTTCTGTAATTTTGGGGAATCCATCATTTCTCTATTTTGGATCCAGAAAAGAAGAGTAATTATGGATCAGCTGCTGTTTGTCCAGGGTCATCACAACTGTAGGTTAAGTGTTTGTACTACGGGCAACAGTGTGTCATTGTCGTGGCTCTGCTTTTCCAGCTAGTTTGACGTTTTTCTGGCTTTCCCGAGCCGAGACTACACACATTGTAGTGAACTGTGGCAACGGGAGCCAAAGCATGTGGCACCAATAATATTAATAGTTGGGAGACACAGGAGAGATCTGGCAGAAGACAAGGGAGCCATTCAGATCTTGTCTTACAATCAGTTTGGTATATTTTCAATGTAGAGCAATGAAAAAAAACAACTAACTGACATGGAAAACAGACAGAATGGTCATGAGAGTAACAAGCTAGCAGTATTCCTTGCAAATGCTATTGTTTGAATGCAGTTTTCATTCATGATAAATGCTAGTGTAACAATTATATTCTTTATATTCAAATTAATAAAATTGAAGGAACACCTCGCTGCACTGCATGAAAAGACGAGAGCTCTCTAAGTGTGCGCGAGTAAACAGTTTGGCAGATGTGCCACTGCCGGCATGTGTATGTTCTGCAGAGTGGGCTAAAGGCCACTTGTGAAGCCGTTTGTTTGCTTGTTGGATAGCCGTAGAAACATAAGATTTTCAATGCAAAAACTGCTACAAGAATGTTAGAAGATTAATAGAAGTTAATGAGAGGAAGAAGAACAAGATGCATTTATTCTCTGGGGTTATTCTGTGGCTTTTCACTCCAATAGTATGGTGCAGGTCCCCTTTCTTTATGTATAACTGCAACTGTGCAACCAGAGGTCGACCTGCTGAAGTCCTCAGCTTTATCAGGCTTTAAATCAGCTTCGACACGGGGGGTAACTTTACCATGTGAACCCTTGGTTATGATGCCTCCTGCTTGCAATACAATGCTCGCGGGGCAAACTGTGCCTAGGTGGTAGGTTCAAAAAACATTAACCTTATATGGACTTATATGGTGTCCTTGTCTTTGAACTACCACTATGATCCACAACTAGGTCAACAGCCTCATTTTTATTATACTAATATATATTATTGTACTTATTAATTTCATCTGTACTTGTTTTTTGCGGTCTTGCTCCCAAAGGAGTAACTGTTACATATCAAAGACTCTACATGTAAAGTACATTGTTCCACATGGGATGGAGTTATTGCATATGCTTCTAATCATTGCACTGATTTATACTTCATAATGCGGGGAAGTATTCTCAGAGTGACCAGAACAGCTTGATTATAAAGATTTAGACGGATGTGCACAACCACATTGCATCATTTAAGAACAGCGAAGGCATATGCTGACTATTAATGTCACGATCATAACATGGACCCTGCTCATCATGATAACGTGGTCCATCGACACCAGACAGATTTGGCATTGCAGCATTAAAAAAAAAGTAACCACCAACTAATCGCCACCCTGTTAAGTGTGCGTGTTTGGGCTGTTTCTGGCTGCGGACCACCACACCTAAACACAGGCAGCTGGGGCTCAGGAAGCAGAGTGGGTCGTTCACTAATCGGCAAGCTGTTGGTTTTGATGTGGCTCCTCTAGTCCGCATGTCAAAGTCTCCTTGGGTGAGACAATGGACCCCAAATTGCCCCTGATGGCAGTTGCGCTGTCAGCGTGTGAATGGATGAGCTACATTGAAGCGCTGAATGTGAATGAGCGGATGTGAGTGGTCGTTCAGACCAGAAAAGAGCTACACAAATGCGAATGAGAGCACCAGGCGATGGCTGTGGTGACATGTGCATGCTCGCGTCAAGAAATAAGACTGGTGGGATTTAATCCTTTTCTCACGTATATTGAAAAGTTACCGACAAATGCGTTCTGCCACCGACAGACCCTAACTGTCTTGCATATGACATCAGCAAAGGCAGGTTTGCCAAACGTCACAGACTCTCATTGTTTCTTTAAAAAAAAAAAAAAAAGAAAGCTTGCAGTCAAACAGCTGCTTGACAGCACATGTCTTGGATTTTTTCCAAATATGACTTAATCACGCTGCTAATAGCTGAACTTAAAGGTGACTACATTCAAGTTTTCCATTACTACAGAATGTGCAATGGGTAGTGAAGAGGCAAAAATCAAAGTTGCGGCGTTTTAAGCAAATTGAACCTCGGCTCGAGTCGACGATGGGTGGAGCCACCGGGCGTATTAAGAGGTCACCAAGCGGGATGATATAATGAGGGTGATAAGTATAAGAAGTCAAACCACAACAGGAGGTACGACAAAACCAACACCAGAGTGAGGGACACAGACACTGGAGGGAACTAACAGGGGTTCCTTCTCCCAGAGACATGGTGTGTTCAACCCTGACCAGCTTGGAGCTAACATCTGTAAAGTTGGAGTATTAGCAAATGAGGACAAATTATCTTTTTTTCAAAAGTGTGCTTTTCGTCTGGACATTGAGTCCGTAGACATAACCTCCATATTTAGTGTGTTAGCATGGAAGAAAAGGTTTTCAGTGGCCGCTACAGCAGAGGATACCACCAAAGTCAGTCGGATTCATCCTCCGGGGACCATGAATGGTTGGACCAAATAAGCTCACGGCAATCCATCCAATTGCTGTTGATGATCAGTCGGAACTGAAATGCTGGACAAACATATGCTGCTGCTGCGAGACTGGCTAACAATAATGGGAAACCAGAATCCTTTGAGCTGCCAGGCTGCACTGTAGACCACCTATTGTCGAGAAGCAATATTTGGTTCATCTTTCAACACCATGTAAACCACCGCATTAGCTCGACCACCATTCACTCTTGGACTACGGTCTCTTTTCCCAATTTACAACCACATATGGCCACACTACCTTTGTACATCCATCGCTGTGTCCATTACGGCCCATGAAATTGCTCAATTCTCCTCACTTGTTCTGTATACTATGTAGCTGTTTCCCCACACTGTGGTCGTAAATACATTTCAGGGGGGTGAGGAGAGCCCACCAATGGTGCTCTGTCCCTGTAGTCATTTGGCTTGTTCTGCTGGAGAGACAGACAGAGTGTGTGGCAGCGTGTAGGATTGGGGGGGAGTGGGAGGATCAAGAGAGAGGAGGACGTCTAAGTGTTGGGAGCTTTCATACCGAGTTTTGAAACACTACAGCTCAGTTTACACAAGATGGACAAAGAGTCTGCAGTGGAAAAGATCCCTTTGTCTCTGTCCACTTTGACTTCACTTGTTTCACTTCTTCCTCTCTCCGTTGCTGTCTTCTCTGTTTATACAGTGTGTAGTGCTGCTGATAAACTTGTGCATACAATCGCTATATCATGATTCGAGCCACAAAATGTGTTACAACAGGGCCACACGCCACAGAGCATTTAGAGTTAAACAGATTCACATGTGGGAACTCCCCAGTCCAACCACAGTTCCGTACCGTCGGCTGCTGAAGTGCTCCGCTGGGCAGTAGAGGTATATGAGCACAAATTCTCAAGGGGGATGTGATGGGGTGACAGGTATTTACCAGATTAAAACTTCATTAGATATCATAAGCAGAGAGGGGGGTATACCAGTCCTCTTGTAGAAGTTCAGTTCAACGATTTGAAAAGGACGATATAATTCTGTCTTTATTCTGTCTGCTACACTTGTCGCGCTGAAACTGAGGTGGATTATGTAAACACCCCGACCGTCTGCACCGCAGTCAGTGATGTAACCCACTAAGTCATACCAGCTGCTGATTTGTCAGAAAACATGCAGAATTGCTATCTAATGTTAAGCATCAGGTCCTGTCACGTACTTCACATTAGAGCCCGGCTCACAATGATGTGTTTATGGGCACATCAGGCCATCGGGATTTACACCCATGTGTATAGTACACATGAACACAAACACAGTTTTGCACTCTACTGTACGTGGCAGTTACATCTGAATGATGCAGCCATATGAGGTCTTGCCAATAAGCTTCACTATGCTCAGACATTAATGACATCCACTCAGAGCTCCTAACTGGTGCGCTTCCTCCCCACAGACCATTATCCACCACCAGGATCACGATAGAAACATCGCGGGGCCCGACGTGTTACGCTACCGTGACAATGTGATACCATACTTAGATTTAGAGGAAATACCAGGCTATATTTTAGCTCCAAAACCTGTACCCTCAGGTGATGACCTTCGGAATTTCAGGTCACTAGTAGCGGTCCACAAAATCACTGTCTTCCACTAAATCATATCCCACCATAGCCATCACATCACTTCCGAGACATTTCCAGGCGTACAGTTCTGTCGTGCTAAAATCCTGCTTTTCAAACCATGACATTGTCTGACCCCATTCATATGAGTTAAGTCAACATTCGTGCTGCCAGCTATGTTTACTGGTAAAATGATCATCAATTTTGAGAGAATGTTTATTCACGTCTACGTCAGCCGCCATGCGGCCAATTTAACGAGACATAGAGAAGTGTACCTGTGGAGGGAAAGCATGACCTCATACTCCAGTGGTAACTTGCCATGGAGTTACACGGTTTATACAAATAGTCGCCAATTTTTTTTTTTTTTAAGCCTCTAAAAGGGTCTAAAAAGTCAGCAACACTTTCTGTAAATGCACTCTGATGATGTAAAAGAAACCGTTTGAGCTAATTCACTTTGAAAGAGCCACGACAATTCATGTCAATTCATCACTCAGTCAGTCGAACAGCCGTGGACATCCGGGGATCATAGCTGGTCCAGACATTTATCACGTTCATATTTGTTCAGCACACATCAGCACGACACACTTGGTTCGATTGAATTTGAAACAAAAATGCCTCCGATTTTGTAAACAGAACTCTATTGTTGATTGTATTGTTTCATATCAACCTGTGTACGTGGTTACATAAAAATGCCACCCTGGGTTGCATCTCCGAAATTTCGAAACAACAGAAACATTGGTTTGGTGCGAGTATCAGCTCGGTTTTCTCTTCCTGTGTGAACATGGGCCCGTGGGGGGCTCGGTACTTGTACGAAATATCCCCTGAAAAACGATCACAATACGACGGAAAACAGCTGCAAAACAATACGCGGTAACTGCTGTGTGTTTGTATGTGTGTGTGTGTGTGTGTGTGTGTGTGTGTGTGTGTGTGTATGTGTATGTGTATGTGTGAGTGTGTGTGTGTGTGTGTGTGTGTGTGTGTGTGTGTGTCTGGGTCTGTGTGTGTGTGTGTGTGTGTGTGAGTATGTGTGAGTGTGTGTGTGTTTGTGTAAACCAGTGGAAATAAACACAGGGAAACAGTCAAACTGTTGACGGTGACAAAGGTTTATACATCACACACGGTGTTAATGGATTTATCCGAGATGTGTGCATAAAGCAGTGATGTCACCTTCAAATTGGCATGTTTGGGTGCGCGCGCGCGTGTGTGTGTGTGTGCGGGTGCATGAATTGTCTGCACACGTGTGGGTTGATGGGTGGGTGGATGTATTGAATCTGGATGTGTGTGCATGTGTTGTCACTGACAGCTGCCATGTTCCACACATGGATCCCTTCCTTCTAGTCTACAGGGGGGTACTACACACAAGCACACACACACACTCATACATAAATTGACACACACACAAAGATCTGAATAATTTATTTTCAACCATGTCGAGATTGAATATTACACCATCATGAACAATAAAACACACGCATAAAAAAAAGAGGAATCTAGAGACTCAGTTCCTCATGTGCTCATTTGACAATCACAATAGAAAATGGATTGGCAGCAAATGTGAAACACAATAGCACACAGCAATACACCCGCACATGTGCATAAACTCTCGCACACACACACACACATTACCCAACACACACTCAGTCAGCGTGGGTGGGATTGCGGCTGGAGCAGACACACTCCGTCAAACAGAGCTGTGTAGATTACATTTGGAGCACATGGTGTTGTTGATTCGTTGGCCGACCTGAAGGAGGCTACTCTGGGAAGATACTCAGAGTGCTCCGCGTATAGGCCTGCATACATGCATATTACACATTAAAGGGGCAGTAAGCGATTCTGAAGCAATACACGTTTTGTAAAAATCGGCAAATATTTCCTAACCGTCGAGACAGCTATAAACATTGTCAATTTGAGATCTTCTGAAAATGCTGTGAGGCAAACTGCCGCCCAAATGGGGTGTCTCTGGCAAGTTTGACCCTTTTTAGTGGGAGATTTCATTAATAGGGAAGACCAGTTTTGGGAATCTGTTCATTTTGTTGAGGGAAATCTGCAGCATCATTTTTGCACCTGTTGTCAGTGTTGGGCTTGCTGTGTTTCTTAAGCAGCTCATCACAGATCACCATATGCTTTACAAGAAGTTGTTTTGCCGAAATCTAATTCCGAAGCACCATTTGATGGTACATTATCCAAGAATGCTTTGTTTGTTTGGACCTCTTTCTCAGTTGTGGTGTATGAGATTTGAGGCAAAGCTTCATCCAATGAAAAGGCAATTTCAAAAATATTGCCAACATCAGGTTCAACAAATGTACAATTTCAAGCTTGGTGACCCGTTTTGTAAAAAAGTACAATGTCGACAATGCCTTTCCTGTGAACATTGGTGCTTTAAAGAAAGCTGTCGTTATGCTTGAGGGACTAAAGTCAGCCCTACACACAGATTTCGCAGTGAGTAGCATCATTTATGTTCCACATTCGCTGACTGTAAGTGGCCAGACATACAGGACTGGATCTGTGCTGCCAGTCAAGACGCAGCATCAAGGGGAGCACTTATTTGGAGCGATCGTTCATGTTATACCCCAGGGTGAGGCATTCCTCTGTCTTATCAGAGTACTTGAAGTTAAGTACTTTGATGAGCATTTCTATGCATATGTTGTGCAAATGACTAAAGGCTTTGCAATGATCAATTTAGATGATGTTGCAGATGTTGGACCTCTTGGCATAATGTCAGCACTGACTAACTCTATCTCAATCCGAGCTATAAGATTTTGTAGGTGTGCTTCTGTCGATGGTTATTGATGTCATGTCCAGAATTCAATAACATGAATTTTTTTGTACTTATTAATTTTTTTGTATATATTGTATTACAAATGAATTTGTTGCATGTGAAGTTTTGAAAAAAAGTGCTTTTTAAAAGGGTTTAATATGAAATCTTAAATAAATGACTAATGAATGTATTGTTGCTTTTCATTATTTTTTAAATGAAAGAAAACATTACAAATTAATTTACACACAAATAACATGTGTGTAATGTGTAAAACTTACACAACACTTAAGCTGCGTAACACACAATGTGTAAAATAGTTTACACATTTGCTGTGTTGACTTTAACACAACATGTGTTGTCCCTGAGCACACTCAGTAGATGTGTTGAAATTCAACGCACGTTGTGTCATTTTTAACACATCACTTCTTTGTGTGGACACTCACGAGCCAATTTACATCACAGAGGCAAGCAGGCATGGATGCGCACACAAACCATTGCACATGTCCACGCACCCACAGCTGTCGAAGTTTAGTTTGAGCTCCGGAGATAGCACCCGCCAAGAAAGACTCACTGAGTGTGTGTGTACGTTTTTTAAGGGTGTGTCTGTGTGTGTGTGTGTGTGTGTGTGTAAGAGAGAGAGAGAGAGAGAGAGATTGTTTTCACTTTAATGTTGTTCAGGGTCAGTAACAGTTTTTTCCCATCAGCCTTTTCTGTCACAGGGAGAGAGAGAGAGAGAGAGTGTGTGTGTCTGTGTGTGTGTGTGTGTGTGTGTGTGTGTGTGTGTGTGTGTAAGGGAGAAAGAGAGACAGAGAAAAGAGTGGAACAAAACTGTGTTTGAGCTAAATGTGCATGCTCATATACATTTTTGTACGTACGCAGTCATGCACGTGACCGTGTGTGTGTGTGTGTGTGTGTGTGTGTGTGTGTGTGTGTGTGTGTGTGTGGCTAAGGCCTCAGTTGTTCTCCACTGCGGACATGTACATGTACAGCTGAAGACACCACGGACGCGTATTGCACCCTGATAGGGGTACAGTACTATGTAGCCTATACATGTACACTAGATCTGCATCTATATTTTCTGAGCACTAGTCAACTCAAAATGGCGACATCCATTCAAGGAGGAGAAGGGCTGCTGTATCTGCTTCTGCGTTTGTATTCTTTTCAAAGATAAATTGAAGAGTTGATGGCCACAGCGGATCACCTGACACAGCCTCTCTACAAATCCAGCGCCCATTTTTTTTCGTTTTCAAGCTCATGTGCAGTTGGAACGGGGGTCCACATACGTCTGCTCAGAGCCTCGCGTGCACACGCACACACACACACACACACCCCTCTGATGACAGAATTTACGTCAGGCTCTGACCCTCGTCTGCTTGAGGCTGTGGAAAGTATAAAGTTGGCTTAATGCAACAGGGGGAACCGTTGCTTTTTTCCCTCATAATTCCCTTCATCGCTCCTTCTTCCCTGCTGGCTGTATATTGTAATGTGGTAATTGCCCTCAGTGTGAGATTTATGGACCAGCTTACACTAATTCGAATGTTTCTGAATAATGTAGAGGAGGGAAGGAGACTCTTTTCGCAGCACGGCGCCACTTAACGCTACCACTGACACACGCTGACTAAACGATATTAATGCTGATTCCAACTGAGATGTTCATGTAAGAGCGGGCGAAGCCCAGCGGAACACGTCGTGTTCACCAGTGCTCCCGGGACTGTTTGTTGTAACGTCAAAGTCCGTGACCAGACACAACTCTGACTCATGCGCAGCGCCCCGACATAGTGAGCAGCGGAAGGCCGCTCGTGGATCAAGTGTTTATAAGAGCGAGTTCGTAGTGACCTTGAGCCGTGCGCTGTCTGTTATTGTAGAATCCCTGCACAGCTTTGGCCAAACACTTTCCTCAGCGTGTTTATATCCGCAACACTCTCGCTCGCGCCGCATGGTTTCGTCACAGAGGCTTAAAAACAGGGGAGTCCGACACCGAGTGACTTGGCCATACGGCTTGGTGTTCATCGTTGCTGTCCTAGTCTTTGTCGTGTGTGTTTGTTGTGACTGAGACCACGTCCTCGTAGAGGTTTAGCATGTAAGATACCGTGGTGTTGGTGATTGTAATGAAATGTATATTTGAAAGAATCACTGATCTTTGATACAAGAGCAAAAGAGCCCAGGAATGTCCGATCCTGGATTTACACAGGACATAAACTGTCCACGGGTATGAGCTCACAACACGGAGCTGAGCAAATGTTCTGTCGTTAAATGTCCAAACTATATCTGCAACTGTACAACAATGAACAGGGAACCAATTAAAATGTTGTTACTTGGCGGACACATAACACGCCCCGTCACAGGAGGTAAAATCTCATGAGTGATATTTCATTCTCGGCTGCGCTCATCATCTGTAAATAACTTGCGTTAAATGTTTCAAAGTCATAATATCCAGCTGTTTCGCAGATGCTCATAATTACCTCCAATGGCTTTTGAATAACTTGCAATTCACTAATGACAACCATAAACTCTTTTTTGATTGATCTGCTGTTGATGTAATTATATTGTTTCACGATGAGTAGTTTTTATATGAAACAGATTTGTGACACGATCAGTAATGCAATTGAAATGGCAAGAAATCTTTTATGAATGTAAAGTGACTCTGTCCCTCCTCTCTTTCACCCACAGCTTTACCCTTTCACAACTGTATCAATGGTTGGCAGCAAAATGTCCCCGCGCACTATACAGATCCGGCATTGACCTGTTACGCCGCATCCGTTACTCATGACCGCTGCCCTACACTCGTCCTGACCTACTTACTTGGTTCACTCCCCACAGTCTCGTCAAACCAATGTCAACACAACTCTTTGGTGGGATCAGTTTTCACAGATCTGAAACACGCTTCCAACAAAAAAAGCAATCAGTCGTGGGGATCATGAGGGGGTAAAATAAGGGGGGGGGGGGGATATATGCTGTGCGAGCCAAACATACATTGACATCTTTACATGTAGGCAACTATCAAATGATGGCAAACATGTCCAAAACACATGAACTGTCATTTCTTACCAAGCCATTTTTTTCATAGTGGTAGAATTATGTTCTCAAAACTTGCACCTTCATACACAATCATTGGAAAAGGAGTAGCCTTAAAACAGTGAATAGTTTTATTGTGGGCATTACCACCAAGGAATTATTCATTTTATCATCACATCTTTACTCATTTGGACCAGAAAGATTTTGAAAAATCTAGAAGAACCATATTATTGTATTATTTTATATCATTTTTGTGCGGGGAGACACAATGTCAAACTATTCCTTTAAAGTGTTCCTACTGTATATGGGGACCTATGTTGACACAGTGTGAACAAGATCTTCTTTGGTGTAAAACAGAATAAAGTATGGTACAGTATAACACCCCGGAGTTTACCAGCAGCAGGATAGAATAGGTGCAATAGTTTGAAAATACGACGGCCACGTTACTGTATCTGTGGTTTATTAACAGCAGAGGTTGCTGTGAGGATTTTCTAGCATGGAAATATCTGAAACCTTGAGACTCCAATTTATATTTATCATCAAGGGACTTGTCTGTGACGAAATATCTTTGAACAAAATGGGAAGGGAATCTAATTTTTCACTGCACCTCAACCCATCCTGGAGATTATCGTGTCTAGCCACCTACTAAAGGTCACTCAAATCATGTGGATCAGTTGTAAGCTGCTATGCATCCCATCATAATGTCCAAGGCTTGTTATTCAACGGGCCCAAGTGTCCGCCCTGCTGAGGCGCCCTTGAGCGCCGTGCCGGGTAAATCGAACCCCGGATAACAGGAGCCGTCAGAGAATGTGGATCCTGACCTGACCGACGTCAGTTTGGGAAACGCTGTCTCTCTCCAGCTTTTCAGATTTTTCTCACGGTTATCCAGGAGGAACACCCTGGTGAGCGTCTTTCTGCCAGACCTCTACATATGTTGGCCAGACAGCAGCGCGCACACACACACACACACACACACTTACTTCGTCCAGGTTGTGGAAGCAGGAGCACCACACCCTTGCAAGACAACCGGCTTGTTAATGAATTGACCACGTATCTTTTATTCCCTTTCCGTTTTTTGCTGGAAATGTTTCACTTTTCAGGCCAAAATCTGGGACCTTGCAGAAATGACTGATGTTTGAATTCAAGGATGTGTGTTGGGGAAGGTGTGTGTGTGTGTGTGTGTGTGTGTGTGTGTGTGTGTGTTTTTTGTCCTTGAGTTGAGCCGGTGGAGAAGTTGGTGGTAGGTGGAGGCTCCACGGTGACCTCTTGCTGTAGCTGGCCTCCAGTAGACTGGCAGATGTAGGTTGTGCAGCACACAACAGAAAGCGGTTAAGAGGGGTCACGGCGGAGTTAAAGACAGGCAGGGTGGGTCTGTCTTTTCCCTGCCAGGAAAATATCAAAGCTGACATCTGGAGCCCCTCCCTCACAACACAGGAATAGTTTTCAATGGTGCTTCGTAACTTGTCAATATCACCTCTCTTGTTGTGGATTTTGTCGTTTGAAAGCTGCGCTGAAGGGGAACTGTGACGGTTGTGCATGTGTCCACTTAAATATCTTCAGTCTGCTTATCACGCTGCAGCTATATATTTATTTAAAAAAAAAATTTGATTCAGTTCCACAACACCAAGTTTGCGCATCATACAGATGTGGGAAAAAGAAGCGAGAAACAGCGCTGTGATAAAACAACAAAGACGATCCTATAGGCCAAGAGTGGCTTGTAGAAAAACAGCAGAGGAAGCTGTGATGATAAGGAGAGTAGCAGGAGATAAAGAGGTTTAAACTGTTTGATTTGGCCTGGCTTGGCTTGGCCTGGCTCTGTCCTGGGCTGCTAAAATAGAGCTAAGAGAAGGGAGTCAGGAAGATAAACATAGAGGGGACTAATGTTGACCAGAGGTGACAACCGCACAGGCCCGCTCCTTCGGGTTTTACAGTCCCACAGAATGTAGTTTTACAGACTTCCCTTTCAAAAAGTGCTCGGACCGAAACATCTGTGTGGTCTATGATGAGTATCTGGTCAACAATGTGTGCTATCTCTGCTGAGGAGGAAACGAAACCAGCCCTGCGATCACTGGAGGACTACACAAAGGGGGTCCAATGAAACGACAGTCACTGGTGATCAGGCTCTCAGAGATTAATATCCCGCTCCGGCTGTTGTGGGGAAAACCTGTCCTCACTGGTACACTCAGCCAGGCAACCGGCCTAAAACAACAGTCTGGACCGAGGATTAGAAAGTTGTGTGATATTTAAAAGAAGTCTACGACTTGCTGCTGCAACTGGAGCAGGGGCTGGAGTTGTGGTTACTCTGATTTGGCCCTTTGGACTTCATGTTGATTGTGGTCCCCGGACAGTTCCCACGAACTGTGCAACCGCCTCGCCAGTGAGTACAATTAGGATAGAGCTGTTGTTTTCGACGAGGCCGTGATTTGTAGCTACACTTCATCAACCATCCATCATGGAGATGTGTGATTTGTGTATAACACACTTTAGCAAATCTGTATACAACTCCAAAAGGTTCTGCCGCGTCATAGTGTTGAATGTGCGTAATTAGGTTACATAAACCATGCGGTTGCGTGTCATTTCTATTTTTGAATACAAACTATGGGCCTACTTATGTACTTCAAATTTGAAAAAACGTTTAAAAAAAAAAATCGAATTCATTTTGAAGCATTGTCCGGCCCAGCGCAGAGCAACCAGCTCAACAAGAAGATGCACTTTTCACACTTTCAGAGTTTATTTATTAAGCTCATAAAGCTGCTTTATATTCGGAAAATACACGTGCAAGCGAGATCTCACTTTCTACAACATAGGACCTTTAGAATATGGACAGTAAAACATTTTTTTCGACAAATCATTCAGTCATTACAAATATATGGTATAAAAACAGGCTATTAACCTGCAAAATCACCATGACAACATCAAAAAAACAGCAATAAACACAGAATAACTTTCAAAGTGTGTTTACCTGAATGAGTAAGGAAACTAAATCGCATATTTTTTACAATCCACATCTGAGGATTAACTCGACTCCTGCGTCAGGCGACCTGATCTTTTGAGATCAGGTCGCGTCCTCTGAGGCTTCTCCTGCTCGTGCCCCACCGGAAAAAACCACAATCTTCAGACCTGATTTAGTTGGCTCATTTTATTAGGACACTGGATACATGTTATTGTTTCACCCGTTTATTTGAGCTTTTAAGTAGATGTTAGGTGGTTACAGATGCGGGTTTGACAGATTGCTTGGTCTGACACATTCATGGTCCGAAAAGATTTCACACTCTTGCCGAAAAACACTAAACGTGTCGAGATGCGTGGGCAGACATTAAAGGGCTTTTTGAAAGAAAGAAATAGTTTGTCTCCAGGAAAGCTTTACCAACACATGATTGTGTTTAGTGTTGTAAGCACCAATTCGTAAATCTAATTTTAGTGTCGGTTAACATTTGCAATGCAGTCCAATCTCTAATAGATCATAAGAACTGTAAATATGCATTTTCAAGTCTTATCATCCATGCATGGTTGATATATTTCTACTCTGGTACTGTACATCACACGATTCGGTGGCTGCACGAGAGATATTGGTTGGCTCTGTGGTCTAAAATGTCATCTGAGTGATGATCTCTGATTTTTTTCAGCGCTAAAAGCCGCTTGAGATCAAAACAGAAGGGAGGAGAGAGCCATCGGAAAAAGCCTGGTTATCTGATGAATGGAGCGGCTTTTTAACCAAAATCTCAAGCCCCGCTCCCCCACAGCTGTAACCCGAATAAGGATGATGACATTTGAGGCAAATTACCTTCCACCTCGTCATGGTCAAATCGATTATCCTCAAGAGCTCAGTAACATAGACCATATTCAGTAAATCACAGTCAAACTGTCTGGCTGGACCTCCATCGCTGAATTAAGCCTGGGTAGAGAAAGCGGACAGAGCTGTAAGTCTGACTTAATGTGAGATGTAGTCGAGAGTGACGGTGAAAGGAGGAGAGGGGGAGACCAAATGAAATTATGTGGCCAAAAACGGCCCGTGCCAAGTGTACAGTAGATGTGGAGCGCTGAGAACCATAGACACAACAGTGCAGTGAGTATTTTGAGAAAGCAGCCTTGTAATGAATCCCATGGTTAAAGCAAAGAAACTAAATCACCCTCTTAGCCAGGGGGAAGACAAAATAATTGGCGAATGGAAAGTTATCTTTCAGGTTAACCTTGTTTTTTTTAATACCATTATAACTTAAGGAAAAGAAAAGAGATCGGTTTAGAAGTTGTGTGGTCAACACTGTAATTACTTAACAGAAGAAATTTAAGTTTGATGAATTTTTCTGCTATGACAGTGCGCCCTACATCAGCGTTACCCAGGCGGTGTGATTTTTTTAATGACAGCCCAATAATATTTGTGCAATATCTGCGAGGGCAGGTACCAGAAAGAGTGCGTGATGCCACCCACTGTAGCAGAGGCAGTTATTCAGCCGAGGGGAAACATTAACAATGTGATCTGAGCACTGCCTGCGTTACACCGCGTCTCCGCACAATCGGTTATCGCATGTTGTGATTGGGACCGTGGAGACGCTGTTGCTGTGAGCTTTCTCAGTTTTGACATTTGCTTTTAACCACAGCTGGACCAAGGAAAGAGAGATGGCTGGCCACCTGACCCCACTGATGTGGGATAAACACAACGCTGAGCGGCAGGGTCTGCGTTTCACTAAGCAGGTGTTGAAATAATATGAATTAAAAGTTAATGTCTAGTGGGAATAAGTAAGTAGCAAGCCAACCATCTTGCTGGTTGGCTTGCTACTAACCCTAACCCTTCCTTGGCGGAAAAATGTAGCCTTGTTTGCATTCACTTGCAAACTGCAATACAGAGTTAACAGCCTCATGAGATTTGAATGTGAAGGCTACAATGTACTGTGCTGTAGCTCTGATGGCGTCCATGTTTAACGCTACCTGACGCTCACTGAGGGCCAGTGGACTACAGGTGACCCCATGTTACGCAACCGACCCGGACAAGCTCAGCTTTGTGTCGTGGGGCGAAGAGATATCCATTTCTCTTTGGGAAACTCGGCTCTTTTCATTTTCTCCTTCTCCATATCAAACTGTCACCTTGCACTTTCCCTGCGCAGATCGGCCTGAAGGATAACAATATTAGTGCATATAGGCTCCATGATAACTCTGCCGCGCTCACAAATATGACCTACTTCTTTTCCTGTCGTATCGCTCTGTCAATCTGAAAAGGCTGCCTGCGTTGAGTTAGCAAGATTGACGGGCCGGTGTGTTTGAGGGGGGCCTTCGCTGGCGTCAGTGTTACCACACACTGTCAGGCCTGGCTTACATATCCCATTAAGGGTAGAAAGAGACAAGGAGGGATGGAGAGTCCACACAGGAAGGGAAAGGGTTGGATAGAAGAAGCCAAGTAGGTGGGGTCAGAGAGGTACAGGGAAATTGGAAGCAGTGGGACAGGAGAGGCCCAAGGATGGAGATGGGGATGTGATGAGAAATAGTGGGAGTATTGGGCAATAGAATGAGTGATGTTGATAATGTACATTAGTGATGTTATGGAAAAAAGATAGATGTGGTGGAGGTTTTTGGATGAAAGAAGCTGGGATATGGAGAATCCCGGTGTCTTACTGGGTATAATCCATACCACATAACCACAATGTTCCAACGTTCAGATGTTTTGTTGGGGAAGTTGGGGGAGTGTCAGCTACAAAGGGATAGAAAAAACTGAATGTTATTAACAGAAACATGATTTTTTTTATTTTCAAAAGCAAGTAATGTTGACATAGGCCCCTTGTGGCTGTGTGGATAATGAAAGTAAATGTGGAGCCGTGAGATTATTATGCAATTGCAAACCTCTTAGAATAACTCCACTGATTTCACATTGCACTCGTATAAAACTGCCAGACTCCCAGTTTGGTTCTGCAGTGGAACCAAAGATGTCGTCATTTTTACTGCGCACATTTTTCTTCCGCGTAATGCCTCCGTAACCCGTGCAACTGAGACACCAACTCTTGTTTGTGTTGCGTTGGTAGCGGCTATGAATACAGTATAGCCTCAAACGTCTAGCCTCAAGCAGAGACGAGGACCGGACTGCACAGGTCTGACAAGCTCTCTCTTTTTTTTCTAACTCCTCGACACCAGTTTTTTTTTCTTTTTGGCCGTGAGCACGAGTGATGAAATGACCATCATTAATCGTAGCAGAGGGCAGATTGTAAAACAGTCACGTGAATGACTTTTGTAGATGTTGTAGGATGCCATTGGGGAGATCGGCGCGTCACAGCGCGCTTGGGTCATTTTGGAAGGCAACGGCAGGTCGAGGGGAAGTGGTGGAGAGCTCAGTGGTAAAGAAAAAAAAAGAAGAAAGCAAGTGGAGACACAGATGACACAGGGAAGACAAATGGGACCGGAGAAGAGAACGGGGGAACGGGGCAAAGTCAAAATGGAGAGGGCAATGGGAGGCTGGGAACTGGAGAGGGAAGGGGAAATTCAAACCATGTGCCGTTACGTAAAACCTGTGTCCATACCTCTCACAGAGATAGAAAAAGGACGGCAGAAGGGAGAAATGGGGTGTTGAGTAAAAAAAAAGAAAAAGAGAGATAAATCCTCTTACTGAGATACCACGATCTGAAGAGAAAAAAGGCCAAGGGGGAAACACACACATGGGGTTGATGCTTTTTAATGAAAATGAGTGCTTGTAGGCTCCTCTGGTTTGCATTTCTGAAAGTCAAAACACACACTTTAATAAAGACCACAGCCAATCGCATAAATCGGATTTTGAGATGCTCTATAATCTAGGTAATATATTGAATAATGATAGACTGAAGTGTATCCGACTCATCCACCTCATAACAGGCATGGTGGGCTTTTGCAAAGTGTAAAAAAAAAAAAAAAAAGTACTGCAGACAATGTTATAAATTGAAATAAAATTTTAAAAAGTTCTGGCTGTTTTATGATGTCGGGCAAACAGTGATGTTTGTTTTCCACAGTTGTAAATGATTTACTTGTTTTTTTTTATTTTTTATTTCAAAGCCCAGTATCGGTGTCTTGTGTTACGTGTTTCATCCTCTGGAAGGGATTGCGAGTAGGGCGGGACAGGGGAGAGGCCCGGGGGTGTGGATCAGATCTACTCGGTCCAGCAGTCAAAGAAGAAAGACTGCATTTGGCCCGCCATGTTCTTACGTCCCGCGCCCATCACTTGAACACTGAATGTGAGATTCGAAGCCTCTAAAGAACGGCCTAAAGGAACAGACGAGTCGTAGGGATTTTAATGGTAAATTTATCTGATTGTGGACGTATTCTGCAGCATCATCTTCTTCTTCTTCTGGAAACGTTTTGTGCACACTTTTCAGGGAGAGGTCTATAGAACAATAAAACCAAGGGTGCGTTCAGACAGCCAAGAGCACATTCAGTATCAGTTTTAATCCCCATCCATACAACCACACCTGAAAACAAATATCTGTTGCTGTGACAGAAACGATGGGGGAAATGTAAGCGCAGTGAGTGTTTTCAACGTTCTGCCTTCACCGCTGGTCGTTGATCCGTGACCGAACCAATCAGGAGACGAATGCGGGCGGGCGACTGGGTCATCGTTCCCCAACGGCTCAGCGATTGCCCGTCCAGACTACAACTGAAGCCCCGGAGTTTTCAAATCAAAATTGGGCGGGTGGCGTTTTTACTCCTCCATAAACTCTGGATTGCCGTGGACAGCAGGCGTACGCGTGGCAGCAGTAGTGATGATAACGGGTGATCAAACACAAACGCAGCAGTGCGGAGGCCTTTGCCGTTGAAGGAGCTGTTACTGTAAATGCTAATGCAGAACTGTTGTGATATAGGAAGCAGTGAAGGCCCATTGTCAAGCTCCCGTCTTGGTGAAGCGCCTGTACAGTCGACTACTGTTCATATCTGCTTGCCCTGTGTTCCCGATGAGGCTATGACTGAGGGCACGAGCTTTCCAGTCCCCTCCACAGATTATTTTAACCCGTTGAACTTTTGATCCGGCACATTTAGCGCGAAAAAGATCTGCGCGGCCCCTGAATGGCCCGCTCGAGGATCCGATTCAACCGTGACACGTCTATCATCTTCACTGAGATAATTCCACATGCTTGAAGCCGAAATCACTCGCAGGAAGGAGCCACATGTGCCAGTCGCGAAGTCTGAAATGATCCGCGATCCGCAATTTTCTATTCGCGAGTCATTTTTAGTAAAACATATTTCAGAAAAAAAAACAACTGTTGAGCCAGTTTGGTTGATGAGATGATTCTTAACACAACTGGCCTTTGAATGACTTGCGGAATAATCAACCATGAGACCGACATCATCTATGGATATAGATGGATATAGATATGCATATACATGAGAAAATGTATCATTTTCATTTTATTAATAAAATGAAGATGTCGTAGGAGCAGGAGTACAGTGATGACGCTGGACGGAAAAAAGACGTTTACGCGGCGCAGTGAATTTGAGTTTCACTGAAATTTATCAGTCCGACCACCGCTGAGAGGTGTGTAAAGTGATCGCTCCGACCCCTGCTGGCACAACCTGGCCCCCCCCATCACCTGATTCATGTGAGGGGTCGGTTTGAGTTCATTGCAGCCACCTTTTCAAACTCTCTGTAAATGGCAACATTCGTAAGAAGCTTTGATTTATAGTATCATAAGATTGACTTCAGCCTGATGGTCTTTTTCAGTGGCCATGACATAGGAACAAAGAGAACAGATTTACTCTTTTTGTTTTGTTTTTTAATCTGGGTGTGCCTGCTCCTTGCTTTGACAGTATGTTTTAAAAACTGCTTTTGTTGTCAGCAGTAGTGTTGTTCCTGGAAGTGCTTGGCGTTACTCAATATCACCGGGCAGCCACTCAGAGCTCCCTTGAATTATCTCTTCACTAATCGGCAGTGAAAATACTTAGTCCCATCTCCAGATCAGGTCTGATGAAACCGTGCAACCTCTCTTATCCTGCAGAGAGACATTTTTGGGACTTGGAAAACTGTTCCGATGGTTTAACATCATGTTACTTTTCATTTGCTGAGCCACAAGCCTGCAACAATCCTCCACTGTGCAAAAATATCTGTGACCAGTAGTGCTTTGGATCCATTAATAACGGCGGTGGGGGTCACACTGTGACGCTGCACTATAATACAACACAGCAGCTCTACATCTGCCTGCGTGACCACGATTGAGTTTTTCTCCCAGCGTACATATATGTGTGTGTGTGTGTGCGTGCGTGTGCATATGTGCTTGCGTGTGTTTTTGGTAAAAAGCAGCTTTGATGCTTGAGTCGTGACAAACCCCGTGGGAGAGAAGCAACGCCGGACGGGAAAGGGAAACCACAGCTTGAAAGGAAACCTACGTCTCCACTGTGGAACAAATACGGCAGCAACGGAAATTTCTCACACGTGACAGAAATCTTTAAACCTCAGAAAAGACGGCTCGTCGTCATCATGAGTGGAGGGTCGGCTATCGCCGTTGAAATGCAAAAATTTGGCGTACGATGGCAATGAAATCGTAAAATTAAATTTACTGACCTGCTGCATACGTTGATTTACCGCAGTATTTTCAATTTGTGCTACTTTATGCTTCCAGTCCACTGTAATACACATCGTACATTATACCTTAACTCCATTTATTCAACAATACAGGTAACTTTGCATTTTCAAATTAATGACACAAAATAGTCAATAAATGCGTGCTGCTATCACATCATAATAATATAATATAATAATATCACGTGTTAAGATATGATGATCTGGATAGATAGACGGATCTAGCTATCATTATCAAGTGACGCACTCATTAATGCATCAATATTTATCCGACAATAATCTTATCGATATACTTCTGCACAAGGATGATGAGGGAAGAGGCGTCTCTTAGGTATATCTAAAGCCGCCTCGGGAACCGATCCCCAACCAGAGCCCCTCTCCTCTGTGGAATGAGCTGCACCTGTGCCGCTGTGTCGGCCTCCTGGCGCTGACGACATGCGACGCTAACCCTCTCCACCACTGCTGGTAACAGGACTCCGTCTGGACTCACGGTGGTAGTGGTCCAGGAGGGTCGCCTTTGTGAAATTTACAGCACTTATCCTTTAATTCGGCCCTTTCGTCCCAGATGAAATTTGACTCAAAAGTGACCTATACACTTATGCTCACGATCTTAGTCAAGATTACATTTCTTTTGCGCTCAGTCTACTTTTGTCCCTCCCTTGGTTTTGATTAACCCGCTCCCCCGACCTGATTTTTTTGCTCAACATTGCTCTCAAACAAATGGAGGAGAATCCGGGGCACATTCCGTCCTCGCCCCTCCCCTCGCCCCTCCCGGCAGCCGGTGGTAAGCTGACAGTGATGGATAGATGCTAAGAAAAAAAGAGGTAAAAAAAGGTATATTAACCACAACTAACGTCATTAACCCCTCGCGCCTGTGATGTCCTCGTAGAGCCTGACCTCCCTCCAACATGGGGTCAACTACCAGAGCTTTTTGAGAGGCAAAGTAGGTCATTTAGGGACTCGCCGTGTAGTAGTGTAAACCTTTTGACCCTACAGCCTTTGGGTTCAAACACAAAGCATGGCTGATTGGTAAAACCTGCCTGTAGCCTGGCCTGTATTCTTTTGAGCATTAAAATCCGCGGCGACGCCGCATCTGAATCCGTCCTCTTCACGTCCGCACAGCGGTTGAGTGTGTCGTCAGCGTGGCCAATCTGTGTGCGAGAGAAAGAGGTTTCACGGTTATCAGATCTAAACGCCGCGCCGTCACCGGGGACGCGAGCAGCCACGCGTCCCTCGTGCTCGTGCTTCAGAAAAGTCCCACGGGAGATATTCGTGTTCGGTAATTGCGTTGAGGAATTAAACAGTTGGCAAAATGTCTCCAATTTGTTTTTTCAGGCTATTGATGATGGCGTATCAATACAGTGTGATTACAGTAAGCCCTTGCATTATGGGTTCAGCCAATCGCGAGTGTCACAGGAACACTCAACAATATTAATTTGATGTAACGAGAGTTGCCCAGGGGCCTATGAGCTACGAGCTCCATGCGCACACATGGGTCCACGGTAGCGCTGGTTGTAATTATGGCATTTTTAACAGCGTCGTCCGATTTATCGGAAAGGAAACTACAAACTATGTTGACATTGGCTTTGAGTTCGAGGAACTTTTACATGCGCCCTTCTACTCATTATCGCCAAGTGCTGCAAGATTTTCCAAAAAGCAATCACGTCTGCAAACACTTTCAAAAATATAATTAGCAGATGATTATTATTCTGGTAAAACATAACTACAAATAATGGCCAGCGTGTGTCTTGTGTGTGTGTGTGTGTTTATGTTTGTGTGACTTTATGATTCAGGGAATCACAACCCCCCTGGTTTTCGAAAAATGTTGTGAGTGGATCACGTTTTGTTTCTGTGAAAATCTGTGTTTGCGTCTCTCCTGCTCCCTGGTTGGAGATCAGTGCTAAAAATGGAGTCATTCGAAGTGCCAGAAAAAGATATTTCCCAACACTAGTACACAGAAAAACACACTGGTTCCTCTGACGTGGAAGTTGCCGAAGGCCAATTCTCCGTGTCCTGCCTTCATGGGAGTGACTGAGCATCGCACTGAAACAGATGGTGGGTGAAACCACTGAAGTTTTACCGTCAGATCGAGTTATCATCCCCACAATGTGATGTTGTTTTACCGTTTAGCTTCGCACAGCCTGTTTAGTGAACGTAGCAGAGTGGTTTTAAACACTCTTCTTGTTGTTTTGACGTCAGAAGACACGAGACAGGTTCTTAAAGTTGACCTGAAATCAAATTCCTTTTTGCCCAGAAAAGCTCTGCTGAGGCTCATTCATGCTGCCCTCGCGTACCAAAAGAGACACGTCAGTTTCAGACTGATTTTGAATCTTCTGCTGTGGAATATATTGTCAAACTCTCAATATCTGTTACAAGCAGGAGGTTTGGCTTGTATTTTCATTGTTTGGAAGACGTGAACAAGACAGTAACATCCACTATCTAAGTAACAACCTAACATTAGAAGACCTAGCCTTGAGGGGGGGTAGAAACCAACGCTACGAAGGGTCCTCCCAGATGTTCAGTGTCGTCTGTTCCGAGGCTGTTGTCATGCTCTAATTGGTGGAGCTGCACAGAGGTCGACTGCCTTCTCGCTGAGTCAGTCGCTCTCTCCCCTCGCCATGCGAAACGCTCAGAGGCTCGGCTGTTGGGCAACAACACAGGACTGCGCTCTCGAGAAGCAGAACACTGTGGACAATGGCTGCAGTATCATTGTATTATATTCTCTACAGTCTTAAATAGGGGAGAATTCAGGTTTGATGTCGAGGGAGTATTTGCTCTGACTGTTAGTTGTGCGAATGCGCAGTAAGAGGTGTTAAAGACTGCAAGGCACAAGAGGCGTCCTCACCTGGAATCACTGAGACCGTTCAAATAACTCCTAAGTGGGCCAACACAAACCCCTGTCGCTCCTCTGCCAGACACACACGCACACACACGCACACACACACACACACACACACACACACACACACACACACACACACACACACACACACACACTCTCTCTCTCTCTTTCTCTTTCACATAAAAAAAAAAAAACACTGGGTCCAGTTGTGTCCCTTTTGTGTTCGAGTTGTATATCAGCCAGGGTCCCTGCAGCTGTCCCTGCCGCCTACTACACCTGATAACCACCCTGGGAGAAAACCATGGACACAGACGCGCACACACACACACACACACACACACACACACACACACACCGAAATGTCACGCTATCTCGTCCAGGGAGACATGAGATAGGTCGCAGTCACTTTTCCACTGGGGTGGTCGCCAAGTCTGTTTACCTTCTTCCCTGTCTGCACACACACACACACACACACACACACACACACACACACACACTCACACACACACACACACACACACACACACACACACACACACACTCACACACACACACACACACACACACACACACACACACATGTTTTTACTGCACAAGAAGAGCCAGACAGCTGGTAGCTGTGATAAATGAAGAATTCAATGAAACAACATCAGTGTGGTGTCTTTGCTGGTGTTTCCCTTCGAGGCAGAATCAATGATCGAAGGTTCCAGCAAGATTTTTTTTTTTTTTTTACAATTTTTCAAATTTGTATTAGCTACATTTCATAATTACTCAGTTTTCTTTACTATATTACAATGGAAAAGTAAAGAGCTTCATTATTGTACTATAAACAGCTCAACCCTTTGCATTTTGGTTTTTAGCTTTTGGTCTGATTGACAGTTGGTCCATATTATTTGAATTTATTATTGGAGTTTATTATTAATTCTAATTCATCATTTGTTTTCACCAGTGTCGTTTCATTGAAGTTTCTTTGCTATGGTTGAAGAAGAGAATTGTAAAACCCCTTTGAATTGACTGGTGAACTCACTCTATCTCACTCTGAGGTCCGGAGACTGCACTGCTCGGTGCACCGAAGGGAATTTACTATTATCACTATTGCTATTATTATTTTAAATTGCACTGATTTCAGAGTAGTGTTGTGCACATTTTCTCAGAAGTGAATCGTGTTGTTCCAAGAAGAATCTTTCCCCAAAGGCCCCCCCCCCACACCCAAAATGGTTCCATTAAGGTCAGTGACTTGTGAACTAAGTTGACATTACTCAGGTGAAGCGGTGGAAATGCATGTCACAGCCCACAGCAGACATCCTACATCCTACACCCATAATGACTACAGCCTGATTCTACAGATCCCTCCTTTAATTACTTCCTCTCCTCCGAAGATGAAAATGGTTTTCATGCATACCAAAATGTCATCTCATTCTAAGAGAGAGCGAGCCCTGGTATGTGGCCATGGCTACCTTTTGTGTACGTCCAGTGTCTGTTAATGTGTGTGTGTGTGTGTGTGTTTGTGTGTGTGTGTGTCTGTGTAAGCAACAGCTGGTTCTTAGATGCGTCGGTTCAAGTACCGGGCCTCTCTGCCTTCAGGCTCCGCCGCTCGTTCGAGGTCAAGAGTCTTCACAGTTACCACGTTCAAGCATTTCACTTTTCACTTTGTGCCACTAAAGCTGGGAATGTGACATTAACCTTAAAACCAGTAACTTTTATGGTTGGTGACTTTTTTGTCAGGCTAATTTCAGCCAAAGGTACGATGGCAGAGGAGAACCAAGTAGCACACACACAGGTAAAGAGAACGAAAACAGTGAAAAGAAAACAAAAAAACCAAACTAATTACGTTGATCACTGAGAGAGGACAGAGAGCAAAAAGCAACGCAGATACAGGTGAAGGGTTGGGGGCTCCTCAGACTGAACGTGAGATTAGTTGTGGGAGTAGTTCCTGTGGTAATTTTAAGGGGATTTCCCCTTTGAGGCACGCAGCTGATTGCACGAGGGCTTTAAAGTTTAAAGGAGCGAAAGACGAGGAATAGCAATGAAGCTGATGTCGGGAGGTTAAGAGAGGATGATGTTTGGATAACGAACGCGGCGGCGGCGGCGGTGGTGGTCGAGATGATGGAGATGAACATGAATAACAGCTTAAGATGAAGGGGCAACAGGGAGAGGCTTTGAATAATGATGATGTGGACATGAAGATGATATTAAAAATAATGATGAGGGGTTTGCTGATCAAAGAGGAAAATCAGGCAAAGGTCTATCCCGAGGTAAATAGCCCCGTGACCCAGAGCTCGACTCAGATGTTGGGACTTAAGGCGGCATAGTTTTCTTGAGGCAGGTCGACATCTACTGTCTCCATGCTCCTCCTCAGAGCTAAGATTAGTTCGGCGCCAGTCACGAGGGGATGCTCCAGGTGTGCGGGTGTTACGGGTTGTGCCTCTTCGGGATGAAGGCAGACATCCCACGTTGTGTGTATGTGTGTGTTCCCGTGTTAATTGGTACAACTGGTGGGTGGCAGATCTGGCAGCGGACCCTCGCCTCCACACTCTCCAGCTCTGACACATGTATATATACATTCATGTAATGGAAGGCCACCCGCCTACATGGCCATTGCTCTGTAGCTGGGTGCCAGCTCTTGTCCCTGGCATTGCATTGTGGGTGATGGTCCCCGCACCAAGAACAAGCCGGAGAATATCAACAGTGCAATCCCCCTCTCGCTGCTGTACGCGCACACACGCAGCGCTGGACAACACTGGTTGCGCTGTTTCCAGTGTTTTTTGAACTGTGGAATTAAGCCCAGATGCTCAATAAGGCAAGGAACAAGGAGATTGTGGGTGTGTGTGTGTGTGTGTGTGTGTGTGATTATTCATGTCACTCTTGGAACAACTGTATCAGTCAGCCATGGTTTTTATTGCATTAAGGTTTATTCAAAATCAATGTTAAATCACAGCTTAAACCCTCTAATACGATACGTCAGGTCTGTTAGCAAGCTCAAAGTCAACCCAACTGTCCTATCACCATCACATGCACTCACTCTAGTATAGTCCACCCCTCATTTTCCCTCAGATCTGCACCCGACAGGGTCAAAAACACACAGAGGAACTGTTTCCACTGGAAAATTAGCTCACGAGACGGTAAAGTGTATGTAGACGCTCCAGTATCTGGAGTTTCCGTCTCTGCTAATCACCTGCTGGAACAGAGTCACAATGGTTGCCTATCTCTCTCTCTCTCTGTGTTTGTGTGTGTGTGTGTGTGTGTGTGTGTGTGTGTTAGAGTGTAGAGTAATTTTAGAAGGAGCCAAGATGTTTTCCTTCACTCACCCCCTACAACCAGACTCTCTCTCGCTCTCTCTCTCACACACACACACACACACACTTCACTTTGGGAAAAATGTGCAAGTGAGACTTCTTGATTTTTGTGCTGAAGGTGATAGACGGGCAACAACATCTCAGTGGTGTATGATTCACTTAGGTCCTCTTCTATGTCCCTTTGGAGCTAAATCTCTTTTTAAATTATCACTGACATGCAAAAAATTAAATTTCACCAGGCAAGTGAATATAACCAGATTAAAAGTGAAGTCAGATGATCTGGAATAACTTTTAAAACATACAGAAACCTCCCAACTGAGTGGGGGACTGCAGGAAGTGATCCAGAGTTGTGCGGATGGAGCATCACTGGATCCGATGCCACGTCCCACCATTTACCAGACGTGACGTAGTTCACACAGGTGTGTGTTCGCTATCACTGAGCTGCCCGAGCTCCTTTGCCCCCAAACTTCCTCCCGGGCCGAAGTGTGTAATCACCTCCGTTCCACTCGAGCTGACAGAGAGACCGTCCGGCCTTCTCTGGCTCACTGAGGTAGAGCCGACCCCACCACATGGAGCAGGGCTCCTTTACCACGTATCAACATTCAGCATACAGTACATTTCTCCAGAGTGCAGCGTTTGATTGAATTGTCCTCTTTGGGAGGAAAAAGACTCTGACAGCCTCCTCTGATGTCCCAACAAAAATGAGATAAGTGTGAACTCCAAATCAGGGTCATGAGGCGGCCACTCTTGATTCGGTGAACAAGCTGAGTGTTGGTCACCTTTCTGCACATGTACCCTGAGACTGTGAGGTAAGTCCCACTTATGTCAACAAATGATGTGATTATAAGTCATTAAATGATCCTCCGTGATATATAGTCAGTTTTCTATTGGGAAAACATCCGAAATTGGAAAAACAAACATATGTTATTAACCCTTTAAGGCATGAATGGATTTTTCAAACACTCTTTTCCGGGGAGTGTGTGTTTGTGAGGGCCTCTGGCCAGCTCTCATACTGTACAGCAGAGGGATCGAAGAAGGCGGAGTAACCATATGACATTCCCCGGTCTTCCTCTAACTTCTCTTGGGACCGGTGATCGGATGCCTCTTGAGCGCCGCGAGCTTCGTCCTTTATCGCGCTTTGGACGCGCTTTTAAGTGATCTGACTTGTGAACGGCACACGGCTAAATCCTCATCATCGAAAATCCTCACTCACTGAGGAACCAGGGAGTTGACGGCTTAAAAGTTCAAAGCTGAGGGGGGGAAAAAAAGGATTTAATTAGAGAGGGTGTAACATGCATACCTCGGGTTGCTTACAACGCCACAGTAGGAATGCATGTAAGGGTTAATGCAATACTCTGTCCAAGGCATTTGTCGCACCAGGGTTTTTTGTTGGAGTTTTTATGTCAGCACCACACCCCTCCCTCCCTCTCTCCCTCCATAAAATGGAGTTCTGCCATTTTTATTGCACCTTTTTTATGTCAGTGCATTACTTTTAGTTCTCCCAGATTCATCGCAAACCTTCCAAGAGTTGGATAATCGATACAGCTCCGAATATAAAGCTTGAGCCAGTGGACCGGCAGCAGAAACTAGACTGCCAGCAGAAGAGAACAGCTCTCCAACATCTCTAAAGATCAGATTAACACAATAATAAATTCCATTTTTAATTC